>NW_015164690.1:381586-383198 GCF_001447785.1 Gekko japonicus
CTTTCCCTATGACCATCCCCTCCCGTGGCTGCCAAAGTACACCGACGCAGAGAGTCTTGGGTGCCATATTTTAGACCGCAGCCTTCTTGGGGGCAGATACCTTTTAGCTGGTAAAACACCATGCTGTATTTAAACAACCCCAGTAACTTGCAGAACAGAATTGTCAAAAGAGCTCTCTAGCCAGTGTTCCCTCTAAGCTGAGTTAGTGTGAGCTAGCACACAGTTTTTTAGCCTCCAGCTCACAGATTTTTGTCTTAGCTCAGAAAGGACGGCTCCAGAGCCAACTAATTTATGCAGCAGCCAAATTGCTCACTCACAACCTTGGATCACAAAGTAGAATTTTTGCTCACAAGACACCACAGCTTAGAGGGAACATTGCCTCTATCCACGGCTATTTAGACCCAATAACCTGGCTGTGGACAGACTTCTCTTCTGCAAATTTATCAAACCTCTTCTGCAAATTTATCAAACACCCCTTCCCCTTAAAAAAAGAAAAGGTAGCAGATCTCAGAAGCTAAGCAGGGTCTGCCCTGGCCAGTATTTGGTTGGGAGACCTCCAAGGAATACCAGGGCCATGACATAGAGGCAGGCAATTATTATTATTATTATTAGTCTTATGAATTGCCCAACCTGCAAGCGGGCTCCGGGCGATTTACAACCGTATAAACCATTTAAAAAATACAATTAGTGCATAATTTAATGAAAACACCAAGAGAACAATAATGGCGACGGCGAACCACCTCCTTGCCTTGAAAATCCCATGGGGGGTGGCCTCAAGTCAGCAGTGACTGCATGGCGAGTAAAATAAAATCGGTGGCCGCCTCCGTCTGGTGGCAGCAGGCCAGCTAGCGCATTCCCTCATCAAGATCCATGCACGGATTTTACATTAAGGTAGCCAGGTTGCAAAACTCAGCCCCCCGCACCGGGTTGGGTTACCTCGGTTAAGAGCCGTTATTTAAAATTTATTTTATTTTTTGCAAAGAGGGTTGTGCAGCGAACGGCAGGAGGGTTTTGCTCGCCGGAGCCCGGAAGCGTGCGCGCCTCCCGACGTTCTCCGCCCAACCCGTGTCTGCTTGCGTGCATAAATGCAAACTTCCCTTCCCTGGCAGCCCTCCGCCTGTTCTCTGTAAGGCCCCTGTCGCGCTCTGGGGGCGGAGCCGAGGCCGGGAGGGGGGGCGGGCCCTGCGTGTCCATGGCGACGCGGCGGTGACGTGCGCTCGGGGGGCGTGGGCGTCCCGGCTCCATATGAGGCCGAGGGGGGGGACCGCGAGGGGGGCCAGAGCCCGAGACCGACCCGGCGGCTGGGAGGCTGCGAGCGGCAGGAGCCATGAAGACCCCGACGGACGCAGGTGGGGACTGAGAAAGGGGGGGATTCCCCCACACAGTGGTTGGGGGGGGACCCACCTTGCAGGGGGAGTCGCTGGGCGTGCGGAGCGGGGTGGGCGACACGTGGGCTGGAAAGTTGGATCGGTGCGCCGAAGTTGTTTTTTTCCCCCTTCCCCGGGGGTCGGCCGAGTGCGGGGGGCACCCAGTTGGGGACGGGTGTGTAGGCGAGTGGAAGCAGCGGGGTGAATCTTACCCCTGACTTTTAATTTTTGGGGGGGGGAGTGGA
>NW_015164690.1:384169-385129 GCF_001447785.1 Gekko japonicus
AAGAGAAAGGAGACGAAGGTGGGGGGGGGGCCAAAGTTGGGAAATGGAAATTCGACGTTCGAAAAAGGAACTTTTGTTTCCGACAAACAACGTGGTGTTAAGGTGGACCCGGGGGAGGGAGAGAGACAGAGAGGCTGGGCTTGGTTTGGCTTGGCTTGGCCGGGGGGGGGATGTCTCTGGCCCCCTCCTTCCCAAACTTTTATTTTTTTTGAGCCTGCAGCCCGTGGAGTTGGCCAGATCTGTTGAATCCCCTCTTGTGGGGAGGATAAACATAAAATATGACTTCTTTCTCTTTGCAGGCGAAGCCCCCTTAAATCTGGCCCCGATCTCGTCTTGGGGGGGGGGCGCGGTGCGGGGGAAGGTTAATCTCCAACCTTCAAGCGCTGGACTTTAACCCCGGACTCTAACCCCCTTCCTTTAAAAAAGGGGGGAGGGGTCCTTAAAACTCATTCTCTCCCCCCCCCGCAAAAAAAATCAAAGAAATAACATCTTGCTTTCCTTTAGGGGGGGGGGCAGGAGGCCGCTTTGATTGAATTGAACTTTTTTAGGGGGAGGGGGTTTGTGTTTTGTTTTTTTGAAGAAAATACGGGCTCTGAAGTGTGTTTCCTTTTTGAGGATAAGTGTGAAGGGTCTTGGTGGGCTTTGGGGGGTGTGAAAGGGGGGGCGGGAAGAAGAGAGGCAAAGCTGAGTTTTGCAGTGGGAGGTGGAGAAACGAAATTTGTTTGAAAATGGCGCTTCCCCACCCGCCCAACAAAGTTCTCCAAGGGGGGAAGGCTGCATAGTGTCCAGGACTTCCGCGACAATAGGCACCGGGTCTGATTTAATTTTTAATTTAATTGTGTGTGTGTGTGTGTGTGTATGGGCTCTGGGGAAGGGTCAGATTCTTTCCTCTTCCCGCCCCCCAACCCCCCCGTTTTCCCCCCCCCCTCCCCCCCCTCCCTCCATCTCTGGTTTTTTTTT
>NW_015164690.1:386011-389316 GCF_001447785.1 Gekko japonicus
CCCCCCTCGCACTACCTCTTCTGTTACAGCCGCCTCAGTTGCTTGCAAACTTTTTTTTTTTTTTAGTTTCCTCCTTTAAACTCTGGGAAAGTTCTTTACTTTGGGCGTCTGTTTCGAAAAGGGAAAAAAAAGAAGCCAAAAAAAAAACCCTTACCCTAATAATAATTCCTGGGCCTCG
Organism: Gekko japonicus; assembly: GCF_001447785.1. Taxonomy (NCBI): domain Eukaryota; kingdom Metazoa; phylum Chordata; class Lepidosauria; order Squamata; family Gekkonidae; genus Gekko; species Gekko japonicus. Next base: position 386,190 of record NW_015164690.1, read on the forward strand.
CCCAAGCCACTAACAAAATAAAAATCTTTTCGCGGCGCTAACTCTCCTGTCGGGATCTGCCACACGCAGGCACGTAGGGGGAGGCAGGCTGAGATCCCGGCAAGCTATGCTTCATTTTTCCACTTTGGGGTGTCCCGTCTCCCCACCCACCACCATAGCTTCTGTGTGTGGCAGTGAGGGAAGGAAAGGGAGGGGGGGGACGTCTGGTTCAGTCTTCCGTGCCACCCTCCACTGGCATACTGCAGGCGGGGAGACTCTCTGATGTGGCTTCCACTAGTTTGTGTTCATGCGCGCGCCACAAACCCCCCCCTTCTTTCCCACCCCCCCTACACTCCCTCTCTAAAAGCCAGAGAATAGTATACTTGTGCATGTGGCTTTAAGGAGCTCTTGGCATTGGGGAGTGATGTAATATTAAGGGTTTTGTTTTTTTTTCCTCCCCCCCCCCTTCTTTTCTGAAGCTTTGGATTGAATTCCAGCCCTTTTAGCTTCTGGCTCTTGGGATTAGTCACAGGGGTGATGTGGTTTGGAGTGTGTGTAAAGGAGGAGGGGTGGGGGGGTGACTTAAAGAGATATCAACTTGATTTCCAGTTTCTTTTTCTCTCTCCTTCCCCCCCCCCTTTTTGCTGTCTTCCAGGAAATCCCTCTGCAAATAATCATAGAACATCCTTTCCAAAATAGACCATAGGTTCCTTGAAGGGAGGGAAGGGGGGCGGCGGAGGTGGCGGGCGAGGCGCTGTATAGAGCCAGCCCTTTCAGTTAGTCAAGCAGACAAAAGGAGGTGAAGTGTTTTAAGATGGAGTCCCTGTTCGGCTCCACTTTGGAAATTAAAAAAAAATGCAAAAGAAAGTTGCTGGCAAGTGAGAGTCCTTTTGGACCCCAGACGTGCGTGCGCGCACACACTCTCTCTCTCTTTTTCGTAAGGACGAGTGGAAAATACGGAGGGAGGCCCTGCGTGGAGGGCCGGGCTTGGCCTGGAGCAGGCCGAAACGCAGAAAGTGGGAGGCTCAGAACCAGGGTAGCAAACACTCCCAGGGTAGGAAACACTCCCTGCTGCGGCTGGCTCTCCAAAGCTAGGCCCCTGGTGGCTCCTGGCCGGGCCTCCCTCCGAGGGGGAGGCGGTGGACCCCCATGCCATAGTCTCCTTCTCTTTGCCCCCCCCCCCCCCCAAAGGCGTGTTGAGTCTTGTTCCCGAAGAGGGAGGGAAGTTTGGGGGGATCTGTGTTCACGTTGCACACCCTCCCTCCATCCCTGGGGCATAGCAGAGGATACGGCTCAGGGGCATGTGGGTGGTATAGACTTGTCACCGTCTCGGTGGCAGAGACTGCCAGTGTCTCTCCCCGCCCCTTGGCACGGGGCTGCCGGCGCTTCGTGCCAGGCCTGGGGGCAGCGCCAGCCAACAGACGGTGGTTTTTTTTACTGCCTCCCTCCCTAAGGTTGGCAAACTGGGTGGCTGAGTTGGTGGAGACATGGCGGTGAGACTAGGGGGTGGGCGGGAAGGAGGGGGCGGGGGACTGTCTGTGCCTCTTCCACTTTGGGGGGGGGCTGGGGTTAGCGGGGGGCACGCGAGATGCCCGCCGAGCGGCTCTCTGGGTGGCATGCTCTGGGACTGAGACAGCGTGGGTAGGGACTACACTGTAGAACTTCTGGGTTCCTAGATTTTTTGGCGTGTAAGTGGATATCGGTGGTTAGAAGGAAAGCTGCGCTCTGTGTTGTTCCAAGAAGCGACTTCCCTAAAACCCTTTTTTTTTCTCCCCCTAGGAGGATAAATCTTGGCAACTGGATCAGAGAGAGGGAGGCCGGGGTGTTGGGGGTTGCATGTGTGGGGCCCAAGAAGATCCCATGCATCATTTCCCCCCTCTCTTCATCCCCCACCATGGGATGGGGACAGGAATGCAGCTGGTGCGTTCCTGGAAGGGTGTTAGCTGGTTAGAATCCAAACAGCAAGACGGGCCCTGGGAGATGGGGGGGGGTCGGGGTTGGAAGTGTTTGCCCTCTTCCAGGCCGTGTTCCCTCTGCGTCTCCGTAGCGAGTGCTGTACACTATATTAACGAGGTAGATCAGGCTATTTACTTCATAAGCTGTCTTTCCCACCAAAGAATCAAGGTGGTTTGTATTCCGTACCGTGCGACATCTAATAAGCAATGTAATAGGATTAGGATTACAGAAACTGGATAAAGAGAGCATAAAATATTGGACGCGATACGTTACACAGTGGAGGAAACTGGGTCTTTGACTTGTTTACTTTTTTTCTTCTTCTATCCCTCCCCCGTTAAAAATAGGTAATGCTTCCATCTTACGAGACCAACGTTTCTGATAGGGCTGCCCCATGCGTAAGAAGTACAGAGTTGACCAACAACCCCAATGTCCTCTTTTCTCACTTCTGCGGCACGCGTGAGGTCTGAATATGCCAAGGTGAGGTTAGTTTGGGGATGATGGGCAGCAGATTTCCTTGGCAGGTCAAGAATTTGTGATCTGGGCAGCAACCTTGCCTCTTTAAGCGTCGTATCTCTAGTAATACCCTGGAAGGCAACCTGTGCGGTCTTGGATTAAGCGCACCTGCCTTCGCGCACGTCGTGTCGATCCTTAACCATACACGAAAACTATACTTGTTGACAGCTGCGTGGCCGTTGCGTGTTCTCGGGCGTGCCACAGGTGAGACGTGGTACGTGGACACGTGGTCAGCGTTACACGGCAAAGCAGTGCCTAGAACAACACATCCTTTGAATCAAGTCATACAAAAGTCCTGTTACGAAGTCCTGGTGCGGGAGGGGGGAGTGTTTAGACGTAGGGCGGATTGCCCTCATTGTCACGGTCATGTGAATCTTGGAATAATTGCCAGGGTGGGGGCTCCTTCTGTCCCTGGTACACCCTAAGAGGACTCCGTTTGGGGAAAGAAAGGTTGTGGGGGGGGCGGGGGAGGGTTGCGCGAGAACAGAAACACGCCAGCGTATCTGGTAGCACCAGCCGAAGAACAGTAGTCCATTCAGCCTGCAGTGTTTGGATCTCGGCAGGCGGCTAATGTCAGAGCTCCCCCCCCCTTTCACCCACCGCCTAGCTAATTAGCGAGAACAGGCCCGTATGTGTGCGAGTGGGGCTGACTCAGACGCTGTAGCCGGGGGAGGAGTTT
>NW_015164690.1:389359-407200 GCF_001447785.1 Gekko japonicus
GGGGAGGCTTTCTTTTTTTGGGGTGGCAGGACTCTAAGCCTTACACCTCTTCCCCCCCCCCGTGCTAATAGACCCCCCCCATGCGTGCAGATAGGCCAAAGTCCCCGTCGGTTTCCAGAACCAAAGTCAGTTGGGAGAAGTACAAAGTGTCCCCCACAAACAGTGGGAAGAGGAGTCTCCGGTCTTTCTCTCCCCTGCCCCCCAGATTTCTGGGAGGGCCACTTGCGTTTACCCTTTCCTTGCGTGGCGTGGAGAAGCGGCCGCCACAGAGTGTGGCTGGTCGCGCGCCGGTGGTGGAGCTTTGGGTGGGCATCCTCTTCTGGGGTCAGGTTGGCGACGGGCGAGTGGCGGAGCACCTCGATCGCCCGCCGGGGGGTGAGGAAGTTCGAGTGCAGTTTAGTTGCGGGGTGCCTCTCGCTGCTTCCCCTTTGGGGTGCTGCCCGGTTCACGCTGTTTCTTTTCTCTTCCTCCGGTTTATTTTTAGCTTCTGTCTCCCTTGCTGTTGCCTGTTGCTTGGAGACTGGTACATGGGGGGGGGCAGGGCGGTTTCTGTTTGCGAAAGGCCCTGTAGTGCCAAGGAGCAAGGCGGTGGGTGCGAAGGATGTTCAGCTGTTCTCGTGTTTGGGGGTGCGCGGCTCTGTGCCGGCTGCCGGGGTAGACTTTGGCCCTTCCTTTATCTTGGGAGCCGGTGGACGGGCGAAAGGGAGTGAGGGTGCACATGGTGTAAGACTGCAGGCATTCTCTCCCCCCCCCCACCCACAAAGGTAGTGTGTGTACATGTGCGGGACCACATCTCCAGCACTCCCACCCCCCCTCGAGATGACATCACCACCCTAATGGCTCCGTCTCCACCGGTGCCCTTGAGCCGGCGCCCGCGTCCCCGGCCTCCATTACAGGGCCCTGAATTATTGATAGGCTCAGAGCGCCTGGGGTTTGGGAAATGGGAAACCACAGCCCCCCCTTCCCCCCCCGGCAAAGCTCACAGACACCCCCTCCCCCTCAGGCGTTGGGCATAAGCTCAGCAGTTTCAGCCAAGGAGACGGATATAAGAGAAGGGTATGTGTGGGATGGAGCCGGCAAGGAGGAAAGTGAGGGGGTCTCTGCAACGCCCTGCAGTGAACTCCTCGGTGTGTGGGCAGGAGCGGTTCTTCAGAGGGGGGTGGTTGGCATCTTCCCCCCTCTGAAGGATGGGGTGTCGCCGTGGCCCCATGAAACCCTGGGGAAAGAGGAGTCTCTTCCCTTTCCCCTGAAATTTCCGGGAGAGCCTGTTTACCATGCACTAGGAGAGGCCCCATCCCTCCTAGGCATGTGCACGGGTGGGATGGCCCATTGTCTTCACTGCGGACTTCCTGTTTATGAGGGGTGGGCGGCCAAAAACTGTTGTCTCCCGAAGGAGAGGCAGGGGGAGCGAATCAGTCCCGGAGGCATCAACTGGAGAGTGCGGGAAGCTATGGTCTCCAGCGTCTAGGTGGGGCCCGGAGATCTGGAGTTACAACTGGTCTCCAGGCGACAGAGACCAGTTGCCCTGGAGGAAATGGCTGCTTCGCAGGGTGGACTCTGTGGCATTAGTCTCTGCTTGAAGTCGCTCGCCAGGTTCTGCCCCCCAGAATCTCCAGGAATTTCCCAAACAAGAGCCAGCAACCCAAATAGGGAAGGCCTCAGAGATTGGTACTCTCCAGAGACAGAGTTTGGTACTCTCAAGAGACAGCGAGATTTATCCTGATTCTCGCAGTGTTGGGGTGGCGGGGAGAAAGTATAGCTTACTAGGCGGCTCGGCCTTCTGTGTGTGCGAACATGTGTTCCTGCAGGCCCCAGCGCTTCGGAGTGCCTGTGCTGCTCTTTCTCTTTCCCCCCGCCCCCCAAAGGAATGCTCTGGAGTTGGGCTTGGCGGTTGCCTCGTGGCTGCGACAAAAAAAGGGCCCCTTGTCTGAGAGCCGCTGACCTCAGCCCCTAACCATCCCCCCCCCAGCCTGCCCAGTAAGAACATGGTACAAAGAATCCCCCCCACCCTTTCTCTCCAAACATGTTGATGCTTCCCTCTTGGCCATAATGGAGCCGATTCTTCCCCGAATTTTCAAGCCGAAACTTTTTCCTTCTTCTTCTGTTCCTTCTGTTCCTTCTCTTTCCCCGCCCCCCTCCTTCCACCTTTCCCTTCTTCCTCGGGTGTTTTGGGTCCCCCTCCAACATACTTAGATGGGGGGGTTGTGTCGGGGGGGGGGAGCCGGGGCAAGACCCCCCGAGCAAGTTTTGAGAGTAAAGAAGGGCTCTTCGCCTTCAGGTAGGGGAGGCAAGCCCTGGCTCTCTCTCCCTCCCCGCCCACGCTTGGGGGAAAAAAAGAGGAGGATCTGGTTGGGACCCAGCCTGGAAGTCGCAAGGCACTTGGCCAGCCTCCCAGCCGCCGGGCTGCATAAGGCGGTGGCAGCAGCCGGTTTCCTGTTTTCCCTCCCCATATGTGCTGGTCGGCGGCAGTGGTGATGGTGGGGGGGAGAGATCTCTGCACCTTGTAGCCGAGCCGGGGGATGCACAGCGCCTACTCTTACCCCGAGTCCCAACCCTGCTCCGTTTCCAAGCCCGGCTGCCAGTATGTGCTGACGGGATGCGGGAAACAGATCAGGGTATGGGAAACGCCTGAAGCTTGGTTCCAAGCTTTTACAAAGTGGTTTCTTTTCTCTCATCATCCGCCCCCCCGCCTCGTTGGCTTCTCTTCCCGTCCTCCTCCCGGGCCCTCGTTCCGAGCTGGCTAACCCTCTGCTTTCCTTTGCCAGGTTTCGCCTTCCCCGACTGGGCCTACAAGCCCGAGTCGAGTCCCGGCTCGCGGCAAATCCAGCTGTGGCATTTTATCCTGGAGCTCTTGCGCAAGGAGGAGTACCATGACGTCATCGCCTGGCAGGGGGACTACGGGGAGTTTGTCATCAAGGATCCGGACGAGGTGGCCCGGCTCTGGGGGGTGAGGAAGTGCAAGCCCCAAATGAACTACGACAAGCTAAGCAGAGCTCTGAGGTGAGGCAGGCGAAGATTCGGCCACGGAAAGGCTGGAGTGGCTATTCGCGGCTGGAGAGGGAACGAAACTTGGAATCTACTTTTTCTCCAGAGCTGTATTGTGGAACTTGCAAGGGTTGCATTGTAATGTACAGAAGCTAGTACTTGGGATGGGATTCGGCATCCGGGCATTTCCCTTTTTTATTTTTAGATAGAGCATCTTCCTAGCATTTAAACCCTTCTGTCTTTGGAACGATGAAAGATGAACCAAGAGGTTCCCCCCCCCCCAACGAAATTGCGTCACTGTTCTGTTTTTAGTCTCGGTGAATAACTCGTAGCCCTTACTGGTTCGTTCCATCTTTCCTCCAAGGAGCAAGGAATGTGTGGTTCCAGATTGAGAACGATGTCTGACTGTGGTTAAGGTTGGATGCTAGCAGCCATCAGGGCTTGGTCCTCTCCTTCTGCACACCTCTTGAGTATTCTGTTTTAGTATTTGGCCTCACAACAGCCCTGTGAAGTAGATCCCCTATTACTACTTTGTTAGTGGTGGGGGACTGAGATAGAGGGAATGGTTTGCTTGAGGGTACAGTCCTGCACCCTTAGTTGGAGTGCCAGTTTTACTACGTCCAGCATTTTCTGTCTGGTGGATGACGCTGGCCAGTTTGGTGTAGTGGTTAGGAGCACGGACTCTGATCTAGGAGATTTGATTTCCCACTCCTCCACATGCAGCTGCTGGTGTGACCTTGGGTCAGTCACAAGTTCTTTCCGGGCTGTTTTGTCAAGGGCAGTTCTCTTAGAGCTCTCTCTGCCCCACCGACCTCACAGGGTGTCTGTTGTGGGGAGGGAAAGGGGATTATAAACCGCTCTGAGACTCCTTTGGGTAGTGAAGGGCGGGGGATAAATCCCATCTCCTCCTTGAGAAGAAGAGAAGAAGAGATTGGGTTTATACCTCACTCTTCACTACCCAAAGGTGTCTTAGAGCGGCTTACAAACTCCTTTCCCCTCCCCTCCCCACAACAGACACCCTGTGAGGTAGGTGGGGCTGAGAGAGCTATTGGCAGAAGAACAAGAACAGCTCTTATCAGAACTACGGCTTGCCCAAGGTCATCCAGCCAGGTGCAAGTGCATTTTGTTGTCATTGAGAACGGTGGTGGTAGAAAATGCCATCAAGTCGCAGGGCCAACCTCTCATGGGGTTTTCGAGGCAAGAGGTGTTTGGAGGTGGCTAGCCATTGCTTGCCTCTGCATAGCAACCCTGGGCTTCCTTTGTCGGTCTCCTATCCAAGTGCCAACGAGGGCCAGCCTCGCTTAGCGTCCGAGACCTGATGCGATCAAGCTAGCCTTGGCCACCGAGGTCAGGGCTTGCCGAGATGAACAAAAGCCCAGTTCCCCACCCCGTGAGCGCTCCCTTCCTCTCCCTTGACAACCCAAAATGGCAGCCAAGATCTCACAAAAGTAGTCGCGCAATGGTTGGTACTCGTTCATTGTCCGGGCAACCCAAAACGACAGCACAGATCTGTGTTCGGACACCTTTGATTTTACTTAAGCTCACTTCTTCAGATGCTGGTTTTCCTATTTCTCTGTCAAGAGGGATTTCCTGTACCTGAGCCTCTCCTCCTTGTGGATTTATTGAGCCACGCTGGGGGAAGGAGGAGGAGCTATAACTATCGGATTCTATGATAAAAATCAAGGAAAGACCAAGTTTGACGCTTCCACTTGTGGGTTGCGTATTCCTAATGGAACATACTTAGGAGGTGGGTTCTCAGGTCCTGTGGGTTCTAAAGGGAAGAGGAGATGCCGAGTTCTTGAGATCTTTGTGTTTGCTTGAGGGGAAGCAGAAGGAGGACAAACTTCTGACCCTGGTTTAGAGAAGACAGCTGAAAATACAGAAGGGGGGGGTTTTCCAGTGATTGGGGGGGTCATTGGGGCTGAAAAGGGGTTGTGGTGTCTCAGCCCCTGTGCAATGAAGAAACAGTATCATGGTTTCATTGAGAGGATGCGGAATGTCTACAGGCCTTGACACAACAGCTCAAAGATGGAGCAATGTCTACGAAATCTAGCCAGCCATTTCGTTCAGTCTCACCCAGTTGACTGGCATTACTACAGTCCCCAGTCCATAATCCATGTGGATTCTGTGCAGTTCGCAGCATAGCATTTTTGGGTGATCCGAGGGGGTTCCTTCCCTCCTTTTCGTTCACCAGTGGAAAATTCGACTGGAGCGAACCCATCGAATTTCCTGCCCCTTCCCTGAATGACTAGCCTGCTAATCAGAGTGCACTTTAAAGTGTCAACTTGGGAACCTTCTGTCAAAGTCCTCTGCTCAGTTGCCTAGAGGTACTTATCTGTCATAGTTACAGGTGGGTCGCCATTGTTGGCCTGCAACGATGAAGAAGAAGAGATTGGATTTATACCCTAACCCTTCACTACCCAAAGGAGTCTCAGAGCGGCTCACAATCTCCTTTCCCTTCCCTTCCCCTCCCCACAACAGACACCCAGTGAGGTAGGCGGGGCTGAGATAGCCCTTGAGAGAACAGCTCTGAGAGAACTTGTGACTGACCCAAGGTCACACCAGCAGCTGCATGTGGAGGAGTGGGGAATCAAACCCGGTTCTCCCAGATCACACCAAACTGGCTCCAGTAGCACCTTAAAGGCCAACGGGATTTCCAGGGTCAAATCTCCCTCTTCTGCAGAACTCAGAGTCCTCGGGTTGGAAAGGACCGTGGCCTTCTGGAGCGGTCCCAAAGGTTCAGGCCACCCTTACATATTTGTAGAGCTTTTTGCGGCAGGCGTTCTTGAATGGAATTAGTAAATCGCTGACCTTGGATTTCCTGTCACCCCTTCCCCCAGGTACTACTACAACAAGCGGATCCTGCACAAGACCAAGGGCAAGCGCTTCACCTACAAGTTCAACTTCAATAAGCTGGTGCTGGTCAACTATCCCTTCATTGACATGGGCATGGGAGGTGAGTGGGGGACAAGCTGCCTTGAAGAGGGGTGTATATGTCTGCAATCGAAGGTTTCCCTTGCTCGAAAGCCAGTCGAATCTGACTCTAGGGGGTGGTGCTCATCTCCGTTTCGAAGCCGAAGAGCCGGCGCTGTCCGAAGACATTTCCGTGGTCATGTGACCGGCATGACTAAATGCAGAAGCGCATGGAACGCGGTTACCTTCCCACCGAAGCGGTACCTATTTATCTGCTTGCAGTTTCTTGCTTTCAAACTTCGAGGTTGGCAGGAGCTGGGGCCAGAGACGGGAGCTCACTCCGTCACGCGGCACTGGGGTCTCGAACCGCCGAACTACCAACCTTCCGGTCTGCAGCTCAGCATCTTAACCTCTGAGCCACCGTTGTAATCTGCATGACCCTAAAACGAGAAAGGCAGTCTGCCTGGGAGGTTATCAGGGATAGGCCAAGAACAGAGGACTTTATTGTCTTGGTCACTTTGCGGGCCAAGAGGTTTTGACTTCAGTGTAGCGCGCAGCTCACCAAGGAACACGTAGGGAAGCAGCCATGTTACAAAATACAGCAGGGACCATAGCAGCACTTGGTGGGGTGGGCCGGGGCCCAGAATTGGAGTGTTTTATTACCATGTGTTTTGCTGACTACACAAATGATTGATTGACGGTCCCAGTTTGGAGCCCCAGATTTAGTCATTGCCCAGGTCAATAGGAAAGGGTACTTGTCAGAAGAAGTACGAGGGGGAGTCGGTGGGGAGGAACCGGTGAAAGGTCATAATTCTGTTGTGGAGTACATATATTGTTTGACCGTGAAATTCAGTCCCTTGTGTTTCTAGTTAGGAAGATCTCAACCAACAGGAAGGACTTCTGCCTAAGAGGGTTGCAGCCAGCCAAAACAGACAGTACCTGGTCCATCGTGGCCTTATATGGGATTTGGCAACTTCGTGTTTATGTTAGAATTTGGAAAAGGACACAGTAAGAGGAGGAGGAGTAGTGTTAGGCCAGCTTGTGCCTTTCCCCCACTACAGAACAGTGGACCTTCCTAACTGCCTCTTCCTTGAACTCGCAGGTGGGGCGGTGCCCCAGAGTGCCCCGCCAGTGCCCTCGGGGGGCTCCCACTTCCGTTTCCCACCCTCCACGCCGTCCGATGTGCTGTCCCCCGCTGAGGATCTGCGCTCGCCTGGCGTCTTCTCGGCTGTGGCTCGCCGCTTGGCCCGGGGCTCGGTCAGCGACTGCAGTGACGGCACGTCAGCGAACTCTGAAGTGGAGGAGTCCTTGGCTGAGGAGCAGAGGCGTGGGGAGGCAGGTGGTTTCCGTGGCCCCCCAGTGCCTGGCCACCCTCGCTTGACCCATGACAGCCTCTTCAGGGTTTATCCCCGCCCTCGGGTTCCTGAGCCCCTCAGTCCTTTCCCAGTGTCCCCCATGGCTGGACCCGCAGCCCTTCTGCCCCCTCAGTTGTCCCCGGCCCTCCCCCTCACCCCCACACACATGAACTACACTCCCTCACCCACTCTCAGCCCCATGTACCCGGGAGGCTCCCATTTCTCCTTCAACCCCGAGGACATGAAGCGCTATCTTCAGGCCCACACCCAGAGCGTCTACAACTACCACCTGAGTCCCAGAGCTTTCTTACACTACCCCAACATTGTCATCCCACAACCCCAACGCCTCGACAAGCCCCCTCTCCCACCACCGCCCCCCCAGGCGGAGGAGCCGCCGACCTCTTTCAAATTCAAGCTGCAACCGCCGCCGCTGGGGCGCCGCAACCGGGAAAAGCAGCAGCCCCCGAGCGCACCCCCCGGAGAATCCAGCAGTGGCCTCCCCTCTTCCTCCTCCTCTGCCTCGGTGGCCGAGCCACCCCCGCTCCCTCAGATCAAGGTGGAACCCATCTCGGAGGGCGAGTCGGAAGAGGACCTCACCGTGGAGGTCACCGACATCAGTGAGGAAGAAGAGGACGATGAGGAGGTCTTCAAGGCCCCCGCCGCACCCCCCGAGAAGATTGGGGGAGAAGAGGAGATTCAGCCAGTGGTTCCCCCTCTCGCCCGGGCCGGGGAAAGCGGGAAGTGTATCCCCCTTAAACTACGATTCAAGCGCCGTTGGAGCGAGGATCAGCGGCTGGAAGCTGGCGCGGGGGCTGAGGAGACGGACGACAAGAAGGTGAAGGGGGAAGATGACGCCAGTGGTCACGGAGACGGAGTGGGCGGCCGGCGGATCAGCACGGAGCTCCAGCGGGCCACTGCTGAACTTACCCTTGAGAACCGGGACTCCTAGAGCTGGGATGCACGCCCCCGCCCCCTTCCCAGGACAGATGGACTTACAGGCGGGGTGGGGGGGTGGGGCTGGTTTTGCTGCTTTGACTCAAAGATTATCTTTTTACTGTCGTCGATTTCCCTTTTTTTCCCCCCTTGAAACTCTGTACATTTAATTTTATTTTGCCTGAAAAATTCAGGGGCGTGGGGGTAATATTGAACAGTTTTTACTTTTGTCTATATACATATAAATATATATAAATATAAAGAAACCTCTTTGCGGGGATGGGGGGATTTCTAAGATATTAATATGCTGGGGCAACTTTACTTTTAGCGTTTCTTTCCTGTTGAGCCCCCCTCCTCCCTCATCCTTTAAGGTATAGAGCCCCAGGGCATTCTTTTTTTTTTAAAGGAAATACAAAAACAAATAAGGAGTATTTTAAATAAATATATATATATATTGCTTTTTTTTTTTTGCCTTCATAGGGCTTTGTGCGGGTTGTCCTATTTCGGGGGGGGGAGCTTCGTATGAAAGCCACCACCTTCCGAATAATTTCCTTTCTTCTTCTTCCCCACCCCCACTATTGGTATACTAAGCACAATACGCTTTTTATTCCCCAATGGGTTGAAAAGAGATTTTAGCCATATATAATCTCATTTGCATCTCACCCACCTGTCTAAATAGCTCCTATCGAAAGGGCACGGCGGGAACTATTGCCCCCCCCTTCTGCTAACTGTAGGAGCGGCTTCTTAGCTTTTAAAAGCAGAGTCACCTTACCGCGTCTTCCCCACCCCAAAAAAAATAATGTCGGGAGGAGGACGTTACTACCTGTAGGCAGTTTGTCCCACTGAATGGACAGTAACTTGGCATGTTTGTAGAACTCTGTAATCGAGAGCTGCGGCAGAGGAAAAAGGGACCCCCATACACTCCCCCGAAGAGACCCCCTTCATTATTCATTACTTTATGTAACCAAAAAAAAAGTGGGTTTGGGCATGGTGTGGCCCCCCTCTGGCCTGTCCCACTGTCGGGTTGGGGAGGGAGGCGGGTGGGAGTGTTGGGATTTAAAAGGGGGGGTTTAAGTGCCTGTTTGAAGTACTGTTTCCGAGCGAACATGACCAGGGAGTTGGGCACTCCTGTTTCTTAATCGCCTAGCCTTTCACTCAGTTGCGCCCCACAAGAACCCCTTCCCACCCCCAAAGAAATCAAGGCACCGGTTCACTTCCTCATTTAACCCCAGTTTTCCCTTCTGTTGGAAGAGAGGAAAGTGGTTGGCGGTTCTATGGGGGTGACGGTGCCTTGGAAGAAACAAAACTGATTCCCCCCCCCCCCCCCCCCCCCCATACACCCTTTGTACTTCCTTCGTGGTGCCCTAGCCCTGGCCAGGCACATATGCCTTTGTTTTCAACCACCCCTGTTTGAGCGAGAAAAAAGATTATCCAGATTTCCCGGCCTTTTTTTCCTTTTTCTTTTCACTCCGGCCAAAACCCCACAAGTGGGTTTTGGAAGGACGTTAAAACATGGTGGGCTGGACCCAGATTGGAACCTGCTCTTTGTGGGGTGAACGATATTATGCTTGAGGGGCTTTTTTTTTTATACAGCCTTATTCAGATTCTTGTACATATCAAGGAAATGGGGGTGTCTTCATTTTAAGAATGTAAAACAAGCAAAAAAAAAATAACGAATAAAGGGTTTTGAAATTTCATAGCCTCATGTTTTCCCCCCTTTTTTTGAAAAAAGAAAGCTTTGACGTTCCAAGGTTGACATTCTACTTATTTATATATTGTCTGTTCATTTTTGCCCCACAAAAAGTTCTCCAAGGAACTCAGGTCAGCGTCTGAGGTAAATTAGGCCGACAGAGTATAACTCGCCCCGGGTCAGCTATTGAACTTCATCGATGTTGAACTGGGTCTTCCAAAACCCAATCTAATATTTTTATGATTCCCTCTCTGTGAGGTAAACTAGGCCGACAGAGCGTAACTCACCCAGGGTCAGCCATTAAACCTCATGGATTTTGAACTAGGCCTCCCAAAGCGGCCCAATTTAATATTTTAACCATGATATTTATTTATTTATCAGATTTATACCCCACCCTTCCAGCCAAAGCAGGCTCAGGACGGCTTGCATAAAAGAGTAAAAACACATAAACAACAGTTATAAATAATTGTAAAACCTTCTAAAACAATCTGATATTATAAAGTACTAGTAAACATATTTGGTTTCCGCGTAGCTGGCTTTATTAGGATCATGTGTTCACCTTACACAGAGGGTTAGAATTCTGCACATGGGCAATCCAAATTCCTGCAGAATCTTTATTTTTGTGTATTTCCTAAATACAGGGAACTTCATTTGCTCCCTAATAAGATTCTCCCTTCCCACACACAGTCTCTTTAACCTGAACAACCTTTAATCTGTAGATAATTTTGACCTCATTTTCCTTTTATTATACTGCATATCAAAAACTTAACAGGAAGCTTGAATGCCTGTTTTGACAACTGGGAAACTTGCAGAGAATCATCACGTTCGTGTCCTTGTTGCCTAATCGGCTTCATGACCGAATAGGAATTTGAACCCAGGTCTCTCTGGTCTGTGTCTGAGACTATCTCTCATAGCGTGTGTGGCTGTGGGGTGTCTGCCTTGTGGGATTTGAAGAGCTCTTTAATGCAAACCCTAATCTGTATATCTAATAGTAAAGTCTGGCCCCCATCTACAGATATCTAAATCTGTGAGTTGGAGCCACACTGACACTAAACAGGTTATTCTGCAAACTTGGGGGACCTCCCAGGTTTGCAGAAAAATCCGAAAACCTTTAAAAAATTAAATTTGGGGCATGTAAATCCCCCCTCCAAACAATAGCACATTGTCTGTGCATGTGCAGACAATATAAAAAGTCACCTCTTCAACAGTACAGCTGTAAGCCTTGATGGGCCTGGGAGCAGCATTGGCGGTGCTGGCCCAGCCACAAAGACTGGGACCGACAGTGGACAGGGGAACAGCAGCAATGGAAGGGAATGGTAAGAGGAGGAAGGGATCCCCTGCGAGTACCTCGTGGGTCCCCACTTGTTTTCTCTACTGCCCTTAGAATTCTGCGGCCCTATCATGTCGTGTTCCTTGTATCTAGTAGTAAAATTCCTGTCACTAGGTGGGTAGAAGGACCTGGATATGGCAGGCACCCTTGAGGGGGATAACCCAATTCACATGGGGCCTGTTGAGCTCCATGTGGTTTTGATAGCGTTCCCTCTGGGGCGGTGTGTGAAAACTGAGCAAAGTCGGACATAACTCACTCTCCCTTAACAACAACTAGTAAATCGAGGAACCGTTCCCTGAAACCCGATTTGAAAACGACTTTGATATCAACTGGGTGAGGCCTCTTCTTTGATCTCCAGAAGCTCTGTTTGTGTTACAGTGAATGTACACATCTTTGTAAGAAAGATCCAACATGCATTCACAAATGATAGTATTGGAATCAGGGCTTTTTTGGTATAAAAAGCCCAGCAGGAACTTATTAGCATAATAGACCATACCCAACAGCAGAAATGTATTAGCATATAAGGCCACACCCTTGACAACACAGCTCATTAGCATACTAGGCCGCACCCCGTGTTACCAGAAGTGTGGTCATCCAGCCACACCCACCTTTTGCTTCTTATTCTGTTTACCTTGTTTGTTGTCAAAACCCAGGGCTTTTTTGTAGCAGGAACTCCTTTGCATGTTAGGCCACACACACCCAAAGTAGCCAATTCTAATGAATTTCTGCTGTTGGGCGTAGCCTATTTGTTCTAATGAGTTCCTGCTGGGCGTGGCCAACTCGGGAGCCAGCCGGAACTCCGTTCCTGGGCGTTCCTGCCCCAAAATAGCCCTGATTGGAATAGAAGTGTGGTTTCGGTCTCACGTTCAGTTGTACATGACGGTGAATGTAACGTGAGAATTACTCAACACACATATAAAGAAAAATCAAATGTAGCCTCGTAACTTACGGACGGGGCCTCCTGCTTCCTGCCACACCTTGGCCACTGTGATGTCCGAACCTTGTTGGGGGGAGAGAAGTCTCCTTTAAAATGGTTTGTGATGCAGGGGTCAAAATGGATCAGAGGAGAGCCAGCTAACTGATGCAGGGTCATGTTACCAGATTAAAAAATTCCTTCAGGTCTTCATGTAGAATTCTGATTTCCCCGGAGCAGAAAATTTCTACCCCCGCATTTCAGTGGCCGTTTCGTTTGCCTGATGCCTTCCCTTTCTGTTTTGAAAGTGAGGCCTTTCCATCTATCGTTTTTTTCTCGTCTGGATTTCAAGGCAGTGAGCTGGCTGACCAGATTGGTAATCAAATTGCTACTAGACATGCAAGAATCGCATTTAGTGATTTCCCCCTAGCCTTTCACATTCAAAGACTAATGAATGGCAGGACAGCAGAAGATATAAGAAAGCATGAGCAACGGTAAACCCTTTGAGCTCGAACTCACACTCAGATTCCGGCCAAACACTTCCCTGAAGAGCTACAGTTGGGAAAATTTAACGCTGGTTGGGCTGAGTATTGGACATGTGTCAGTACACGGCCACACCTAGTGTGGAGGTTAGAGCAGGGGTGTCATGCATGCGGCCCAGGGGCCAGATCAGGCCCCCGGAGGGCTTCTATCAGACCCGCAGTGGAAGCCTTCTGCTTCTTCCAGTTCTGCTGCTGCTGCTGCATCATCGTAGGTTTGCAGCTTACAAATACACATCTGAACAGCATACTCAAGACTGCAACAGCACAGACATTTTGATGCAATAATTCAGTCAGTTATCAGACACTGTTAAATAAAAAAGATATTGCAAGAGTGCTAATGTTTTAAGCATGCTTTGTATTTGTGTCCTTTATAAAGTTTATCTCTCCGCTACCTGGCATTGCATTACATTTTATGTCACATATGGTCCAGCCCAACAAGGTCTCATTTATGTCAGATCTGGCCCTCATAACAAATGAGTTCGACACCCCTGGGTTAGAGTGTTTGCTGAAGAACGGTGAGACGGGGGTCCAAAAAGTGAAATTTACAGAACAAATTATGCAATGTAAGCAAATCTGCATAATATACTGGTTGCAGAAATGGGATTGTTCAGCTGTGCAGTATTTAATTTTTAAAAATTTTTTAGGGCAGAATATACTTGCCCTCGCTGCACCTGCTTGTACCAGCCTGTGACTTTTCTATTATTATATTTATTACATTACATTTATATACCGCTCCTTCCCGAAGGCTCGGAGCGGTTTACAGAGCGGTTTTTGTCCTTCAAGCTTTAGGAAAATGCCCTGGGGATTTCTTTCAAGGTGGGGTGGGAGGAGATGTTGGGACTTTGGAATAGACCTGACATTGGACGCGTGCATCTTCAGTACCTCTGCCGATGTATCCATTTTTGTCCGCATGCTGTACCAGTTTGTGTCTTTTCAGGGCTCTTTTTGTAGAAAAAGCCCAGCAGGAACTCATTAGCATAATAGGTCACACCCAACAGCAAAACTCATTAGCATATTAGGCCACCCCCTGACAGCACCGCTCATTAGCACATTAGGCCACACCCCCATGTTACCAGAAGTGTGGTCATCCAGCCACACCCACCTTTCCCTTCTTATTCTGTTTACCTTGTTTGTTGTCAAAACCCAGGGCTTTTTTTGTAGCAGGAACTCCTTTGCATGTTAGGCCACACACCCCTAATGCAGCCAATCCTAATGAGTTCCTGCTGTTGGGTGTGGCCTATTATGCTAATGGGTTCCTGCTGGGCGTGGCCACCTCAGGAGCCAGCCGGAACTCCGTTCCTGTGCGTTCCTGTCCAAAAATAGCCCTGGTTTGTGTCGTACTGGTTGAGCCTTCTGGCAAGATCTCTTGTCTGGGGGGAGAGGAAGAAACATGCTCCTGGTGTTGTCCACAGCATTCTATTCCTATGTCTTGCAAACTCTATATATTTTCAAACAAGCAGCCTTGTGTGCAAAGGCAGAGGCAACAAGGGGGAGTCTTGGCTTGCCCCACAAGCAGCAATTTCTGGAAATTAGGCTGGGAAAGTGGTTCTTCCAGTAGCATCTTCAATATCCAAAGCAGAAGATGTTTGTTAATGCCCAGTTGGCCCTTAGGAGCCCTAATTCTTTGGAGCTTTACTCCATGGGGTGGTTTATACTATCAAGGAAGGCAAGTGGTAGAGCTTTTCCTGGACTATACCACTTCAGGTACGGCAGGGGAACAAGCCCCCCCCCCCGGACAATAAAAGACACCTGGTGCTTTAAAAAGATGATAAAAGCTAGCAGCTAAAGGGAGAAAGCTCTAAACTAGGGGTGTCAAACATGCGGCATTAACGATATTATCTGATATACACTTGCAGCACACTGTAGATATTTAGGTATTGTGTGTGCAGGGGTCGTTTCCTGTAGGAGCGCACAGGAGTGGAGTTCCGGCAGAAAAGAGCCCAGGGGGCAGGAACATGCAACAAGCCCCGCCCCCTGATCCCAGCAGCCCCGGGCCACAATGAGCAAGAAGCAGCCAGGTAAGTTGCAGAGTCCCCCCTCCCTGATAGCCATCCAAAACAGTCCAGTGGCACCTTTAAGGCCAAGTTTTATTCAGGTACAAGCTCTTCCTCTGTGAGGGTAGATCTGCGCGTGTGTCCCCCAATAGCTAGCAATCCAAAAGAGTCCAGTGGAGCCTGAGCGATGTCAGGGAGTGTGGCATATAAGTTATGCTAATGAGTTAAGCTAATGAGCTCCTGCACGTCTTTTTCTACAAAATGACCCCTGTGCGTGTGTATCCCTCACACCCGCAAAAGTCTGTACAACACTGCACTGTCCCTTATTTGTGCTCCTCTAGGATTCCTATAACCAGAAAAGTTTTCTTAAGTTATACACACATCCCCTTACACCAGTCTTCTAATAAACGTGCCACCAGATTATACCGTATACAGCAGTGGTGTCAAACATCTGGCCCGGGGGCCGGATGAGGCCCCCGGAGGACTTCCATCAGGCCCGCAGTGGAACTGGCCGTCTCCTGCTTCCAGTTCTGCAGCTGCATTATCATAGCTTGCTTCGCCAGACTCTCTTAATCACTCAGCCATTTCATGTTTTAACTTGGGTCCTAGACTCAGAACTCTGAGCATGAGATTTCTGTGCTGAATGTCAATAAATCAAAAGTAGGTTTGCAGCTTACAGAGCTAATGTTTTAAGCATGTTTTTATTTTAAGTTAAAAAATTAGATCTTTGTGTTTGTGTCCTTTATAAAGTTTATATCTCTGCTACCTGGCATTACGTTTCATGACACGCATAGCCCGGCCCAACGAGGTCTCATTTATGTCAGACCCGGCCCTCATAACAAATGAGTTCGACACCCCTGTTCTAAACTATGGCTTTATATGCTTCACTAACTTTTGTCTGGTATCTATTTCTTGCCCTCCTCTCTTTTTTTGGTATTTTTGCATTTGTGTGTGTGTGTGCACCCATGCCTGGAAGTCATGGTGACCTCTGGCAACTCCTACTGGGGCATAGAGGACATTCAGAGGCTATATAGCCTGCCTCTGGCCTCCCAACCCTGGTATTCTCTGGAGGTCTCCCACCCAAACACTTGCCGGGTTCGGCCCTGCTTAGCTTCCGAGATCTGATGAGATCAGGCTTACCTGGGCTACCCAGGTCAGGGCTTGCTCACTTCTCTTTCGATTCACAGACTCGGTGGGTTTCACAGATCACAAAACCAATCAGGGTTAACAACAGAGGTCATTTCGGGGGGGATCGCGGGGGATCGCAGTACCCCCGGGTGAGGTACGGGGGGTGGGGCACATGACGAAGCCCCGCCCCCTGTTTCCGGCCGCCCCGCTTCCGGCCCTCATTCAGCCAGGAGGAGGCAGGAGAAGAGGGAGGGTAAGTTGCTTCCTAACAACTTTCAAACCTGGCCTGTGATACCCTGCTGCCCTTCCGGATGCTTTCTGCAAGGGCGGCTGGAAGGTAATCGAGGAACGTTCTCGCGCAGCCTCCTGACGACAGAAAAGAGTGTTCCGGGGTTGTACCCAGACGGGAAAGGCCTCGGTCCTTTGAACAGCTATTCTAATCTGCGAGGATCGCAGCGTGTCGAACTTTTCCTCGGATGAACGCTGAAGGCGTGCATGCTGGTAGGAGAAAGACCGCTGCGTCCTTGGCTGTAAAGTTTTCAAAACCAGCATCCGGGTGGCTCAAATTCTGTGACTCGTGTGAATTACGGAAATTGAACGAAAATTCGTATTTTGGATGAACATTGCGTTTGGTCTGGGTCTGCTTGGGAGGACAAGGATGCACGCCTCACTCCTGAAAATCTCAGAGCTGAACATAGGAGAACTGTGAGATTTAAAGGTCTACAAGCCGCGTGGTAGGGGGAGCAATCTGGATTATGGTTCTGGTGTTGGGAGAAAGAGTTAACTTCCCCCTCGGCTTGTTTTTTTTTGGCACAAACGCCCCCCAACTGCAATTAAGGGAGGGGCAATAAACCCCATTCGATCACTGATGGACAGCCAGTGTGGTGTAGTGGTTAAGAACAGGGGTCATTTCCTGCAGGAGCGCACAGGAGCGGAGCTCCAGCAGTAAAGAGCCCAGGGGGTGGGCACATGCAACAAGCCCCACCCCCTGATCCCAGCAGCCCTCAGTCAGAGCAAGAAGCCGCCAGGTAAGTTCCAGAGGCCCCCCCGGGGCCCCGGTCCAAAACAGTCCAGTGGCACCTTTAAGACCAAGTTTTATTCAGGTACAAGCTCTCCCTCCTCTGCGAGGGCAGATCTGCACGTTCCCCCCCACCCCCATAGCTAGCAATCCAAAACAGTCCAGTAGAGCCTGAGCGGTGGGTGTTGCCTTCTGACACACTTCCGGTGATGCCAGGGGGTGTGGCGTATGCAAATATGTTATGCTAATGAGCTCCTGCACCTCTTTTTCTACGAAATGACCCCTGGTTAAGAATGTCAGGCTAATATCTGGGAGACCTGGGTTTGAATCCCTACTCATGCCTTGAAAGCTTGCTGGGTGATCCTGGGCCAGTTGCACATTGTAAGCCTAACCTACCTCAAAGGGTTGTTGTGAGGATAAAGTGGAGGAGAGCAGAATGGTGTTAGCTGCCTTGGGTCCCCACTGGGGAGAAAGGCTGGCATAGTGGTTAAACTGTTGGACTAGGTTACTGGGAAATCCAGGTTCGAATCCCCACTTGTGCCATGGAAGCTTGCTGAGTGACCTTGGGCCAGTTGCACTCTCTCAGCCGATCCTTCCTCGCAGGGCTGTTGTGAGGATAAAAAGGAGAGTAGGCCGCTTTGGGTCCCCGTTGGGCTGAAAGGCGGGATATAAAGTAAGTAAATGAAATCCACCGCACGTACACCTTTTAAGTATAAAATCCACCGCACGTACACCCATAAGGCCTATCTATCACCTTAAAACAAAAATCGCAAGTAAGCCGTATTCGCTAGCGGATCCTACAGTTCCTCTGCAGGATTTACTAGCAAGTGGCAGTATTAGCCCAGATAGCTAAGGGTGTGATTCTGGAAGCAGGCGTCAGATATTACCAGCGTTTTGTGCTGTTGCAAAGGGCCTTTGTACGTCCTGTCAGAGATGGAAGGAAACATGCCTGATGGGTCAGGTGCGGGTGCCGGAATATCTTGTCCTTCCTGTTCTTCCAGCCAGACCTAATTGAGAACTGCTCTGCTAATCTGTAGGGA
>NW_015164690.1:407210-419274 GCF_001447785.1 Gekko japonicus
AGGGAAATCCGCCACCCAGGTGAAACCAGAATTCCCTCGCTCTGGGAACGACAAACTTCCTAAGGGAATACCGGAAACGGCAAAGACTCGGTAGTAATTACTTGGCTGGCTCCTGCAAATTGGAGTTGTCTGCCATGCCCCAAACGGATGGCAGCGTACCCTTTGGTGATTTACAGAACAGGGACACTTTTATCAGTAAGATACAAATCTCACTCTTCCTCTTAGGGAGCTCAGTGTGGTATAAAATACAACAGCCCTTTTCAGGCAAAACATTTCTAGCATTCCTATCTTGCATCTTGGGACAGCCTATTATGTTCTATACTAGAAAGCCAGTTTGGTGTTGTGGTTAGGAGTGCCGACTCTGATCTTGGAGAACTGGGTTTGATTCCCCACTTCTCCACATGCAGCTGCTGGCATGACCTTGGGCCAGTCAAAAGTTCTTTCAGAGCTGTTATCTCAAGGGCAGCTCTAAGGAGAGTTCTCTCAGCCCCACCTACCTCAGAGGGTGTCTGTTGTGGGGAGGGGAAGGGGAAGAGATTGTAAACTGCTCCGTGTCTCCTTCGGGTAGAAGAAGAGATTGGATTTATTCCCTGCCCTTCACTACCTGAAGGAGTCTCAGAGCAGCTTACAAACTCCTTTCCCTTCTCCTCCCCACAACAGACACCCTGTGAGGTAGGTGGGGCTAAAAGAATGTCAGACTAATCTCAGTCGCACAGAGCTAAAAGAGCTCTGACAGAAACGGCTCTTTTTCAAGGACAGCTCTTATCAGAACTATGGCTTGCCCAAGGTCATCCAGCCAGGTGCAAGTGGAGGAGTGGGGAATCAAACCCAGTTCTCCCAGATTAGAGTCCACACACTTAACCACTACACCAAGCTGGCTCTCTAGTGAAGTGCAGGTTATAAATCCAATCTCCTCCTCCTCTTCTTCTATTGCCATGTTGTATGAATGGGTAACACGTGCACTAAGCATATTTGCTATGTGCAAACATGTACCTTTGGTTTGGGGTGCATACCGTGGGGTGGAGATTACTTTTGTAAGGAGTTTGTAAGCTGCTCTGAGACTCCAAGTGAAGGGCGGGGTATAAATCCAATCTCCTCTTCTTCTGTTGCCCTCTTCACACACGACGGCAAACACACTTATGGAAAGGATCGTGCGTAGTGTGCTTTCTCAGTATGCGAGGCGGGAGTGCCAGAAATCCCCGAAAAGGGCTGGATTCATAGTTAGAAGGTACCTCAAAGGCCATGTAGTCCAACCCCCTAGTAAATGCAGGAAATCCAAAGCTGCGGTATCCTGTCCAGTCTCTTCCTAAAGACCTCTTTTGTTGTTCAGTCGCACAGTCGAGTCCGACCCTTCGCGACCCCATGGACCAGCTCCCGCCAGGCCCTTCTGTCTTCCACCGTCCTCTGAAGTTGGCTCAATTTCATGTTCGTTGCATCGATGACACTGTCTAACCATCTCATCCTTTGCCGTCCCCGTCTTCTTTGACCTTCAATCTTTCCCAGCATCAGGGTCTTCTCCAGTGAGTGCTCCCTTCTCATTTGGTGGCCAAAGTATTTGAGCTTCAGCTTCATTATCTGGCCTTCCAGGGAACAGTCAGGGTTGGTTTCTTTGAGGATTGACTGATTTGATCTTCTTGCAGTCCAAGGGACTCTCAAGAGTCTTCTCCAGCACCGTAGTTCAAAAGAATCTATTCTTTGGCGCTCGGCCTTCCTTATGGTCCAACTCTCACAGCCATACATGACTACTGGGAATACCATTGCTTTGACCATGCGGACTTTTGTCGGCAAGGTGATGTCTCTACTTTTTATCATGCTGTTGAGGTTCGCCATCGCGACCTCTGGCAAGGAAAAATCCTCCTCCCAAAATGACTGGCTCCACTTTCAAGCCGCTCTTTACCAGTAGGCAGTTTCTATCCTCCATCACTTAATGTAGTCTTAGAAAAGAGCGAGAGTCCAGTAGCACTTTAAAGACCAACAAACTATGTGACAGGGGTTGAGTTTTCGTGAGTCACGGCTCACTTCTTTAGATACCTGGAATGAGTTTTTATGAATCACTGCTCACTTCTTCAGATATTTGAAAAAAACCCTCATCTCCTTTTTTTGTGATCACAACAGCCTGGTGAGGGAGACGAAGATGACTGGCCCAAGACCCTCCAGTGAGCATTAGGGGCAGGTTAGGGTTTTGAACTGGGGCCTCCCCAGGCCTAGTTCAACCCTAATTGTCTTCTCGCACTAAAGTTTACCACTTGGCTACCTCTTTGATGCCACGCGCACCACACAAAATGCCTTATAGCCAAAGACTCTTTCGTCCCTTCCTGTATCAGCCGACTGCAACAGTCCGCCTCACCGATTGAAAAGCAAAGATGGTTTTGTTCTTTTGGTACTCTAGAAAAGCATCATCGCCCTATCATATGTCTTCAAGGGAAGTTCGCCAGCTGTGGGGTACTAAACGGCAGTGCGGCCTGGCCTGAGAGTTCAAATGTGTGTATGCATTCCCACACATCCCTCTGAGATTTAACAACTATCAGTGTGGCCCAGGAACGGGGCTAAGAATCATAGAATGTTAGAGTTGCAAGGGACCTTGCAGGTCATCTAGTCCAACCCCCTGCACTCTGCAGGAGCACAGCCGAAAGATAGCCCTACAACATACCCAAAAGATGGTCATGCAGCCTCCACTTGAAAATGTCCAGCGAAGGAGCCTCCACCACCTCCCGAGGCAGTCTGTTCCACTGCTCAACCACTCTTATCGTTAGGACGTTTCTCCTGATATTTAGCCGGTAACGACTCCCTTGTAATTTCCACCCATTAGATCTAGTCTTGCAATCCGGAGCAAGAGAGAATAGAACTGCTCCATCTTCTACCTGACCTCTTTCAGCCTTTCCTCATAAGACTTGGATTCCAACCCTCTCACCATCCTGGTTGCCCTCTTCTGGACATGCTCGACAAACAACATAAACAAGCGAGATTTTACAAGCCCCTCTCCCGATACATCATCCCCCCCCAAGACAAAAACACGGTCAGTGACTAGGGATGGTATGAGAATATCGGGGCTGTCCATGGGAACATAGGTCGTCGCGTTTTTGATGCTCTCCCGTCTTAATATCAGTTTCGTGATGCAAATCTGAACACGGTGATGGAAATAAACCCTTGGAATCTCTTCAGATTCTCCTAGGGTTTCCACAAATATCTTGCTCAGGCCCGTGGAGGTGGGGAAGAGCTCTTATTTGAGCCAAATAGCACCTATCCGGGATGGACCTCCTGGCAGGTGGGCCGACAGAGACCGCCTCTCCTCCTGAGGCAACTGAAGAGGAGGGGGGACACAGGGTGGGGTGCTTCTGGCTGCCTTTGCTATTTTGGGAAGCGGGGCCTGAGCCAAGAGAGAGTGCGTCTCTTAGCAACCCTGACGCCTCCCTTTGGAGCACAGTTGAGCAGGGACCCGGGCGCTCACTCGTAGGGGGCAACGGATGCTTCAGTGCCCGCAAATGCCTGACCCACACCCGGCCTGGTCTCGCCACCGCCGACCCGGGCCCCTGGCCTGTGGCTCTCATGATGCGGGCCTTGCAAGGTGCGGCTGTGGACAAACAGGCCTCGGGTGAGACGCAGTGCCGTCATCCCCCTTTAATTGAATTAATCTGGCCCTCTCCCACTGGGAGGCTCTTTGCTCCTTACCCTTGACTTACTAAATAATTCATTAACCTCCTTCTCCATCTCTCTCGCCTCCCCCTCCCTTTGTTTTCAACCCCCCACCCCACCTGCTGCTGTAACCCCTCGGGTGGGTCCATCCTGGACTGGGGAGGAGGGGAAACAACCAAATCCCCTTTCGGCAAATGTGGGCCTGCACTGATTTTGACGCTCATCGAACCCTCCGCTCTGGATTCTCTCAAACATGCCGCGGCTCGTGCCGGACGGACGTCCTCGGGTGGTGCGTTAATCGGATTGAACAAGAATGTTCACTGGGTCAGGCCCGGGATCCATCTTGCCTGGCTCTTTGTCTCCGACGGCAGCCCGGATGGATTTGAGATATCCCCCCAGTGGCTTGCCTGAGGCAGCTGGCCATTAGAGGTATGCCGCCTCTGAGGATAGGTTCTTCAGCTGAGCCATTGTGGCTTACTAGCCATGAATAGTCCTCTCCTCTGTGAATCTGCTTAATCCCTTTTTTAAGGGGGAAAAAATGCTCAGGATGACCCTTGGCGGGGGTGGGGGGAAGAGAATTTTTGGCTCAGCAGCTGAGGTCAGCAGTGGCACACTGGTGTCCACGTAACCCGTGGCGGCACATTTTATGACACACCTGGGGTGGAAGGGTTGCCAGGTCAGTGGGAGCAGAGAGGCAGGCGTGCTTTCCTCCTGGTGATGAACACCTGGAGTTCACGGTCACAGGGGGTGGTGGCAGCTACAAGCATGGACGCATCGACGGCTTCAAGAGGGAATTAGATAAGCATATGGAGCAGAGGTCCATCAGTGGCTATCAGCCACAAGGTATAAATGGGAACTCTCGGTCTGGGGCAAGTGATGCTCGGTATTCTTGGCACTTGGAGGGGGCAACAGTGTCCTTCTACAGTTGGCTTCTAGTGTCCTGGCCCCACTGGCGGACCTCCTGATGACACCTGGTATTTTTGGCCACTGTGTGACAGAGTGTTGGACTGGATGGGCCATTGGCCTGATCCAACATTGGCTTCTCCAACATTGGGCTAGCACAGGGGTGTCAAACTGATTTGTTATGAGGGCCGGATCTGACATAAATGAGACCTTGTTGGGCCGGGCCACGTGTGTCATAAAATGCAATGCCAGGTAGCGGAGATATAAACTTTATAAAGGACACAAACACAAAGGTTTTTTTAAAATCTAAAATAAAAACATGCTTAAAACATCAGCACTCTCACAATATTTTGTTTATTTAACAGTGTCTGATAACTGACACCACTTGCTGTGAATTACTGCTTCAAAATGTCTGTGCTGCTGCAATCTTGAGCATGCTGTTCAGGTGTGTATGTGTAAGCTGCAAACCTACGATGGCGTAGCGGCAGCAGAACTGGAAGAAGCAGCAGAAGACAGCCAGTTCCACTGTAGGCCTGATAGAAGCCCCCCAGGGGCCTCATCTGGCCCCCGGGCCGTATGTTTGACACCCCTGGGCTAGCATCAGCTCTGGGACATGGCAGGACAAAGGGTGGAAGGCTACAGACTAACTGCAGGGCGGACAAAAGTGTCACTATCTCTTATTGGTACCCAAGGCTTGGCCCACCCTTATGGTAACAATAGAAGAGGAGGAATGGGGAGGGGACTCAAGCTAGTCCCGGTGGGCAGTGACCCCTGCAGGGGTGCCAGTGAGAAGAATGTGCCATTGAGTCACAACTGACTCATGGCGACCCCATCCGTGGGTATGGTTGCCAGCCCCCATGTCCCAGCGGGGGATTCCCTGGTTTCGGGGGCTACTCCCTGCCACAGACCAACTGGCCAGTGGGGAAACCCCGCCCATAAACAGGGACTTCGCCATGCAATATCCCGGATGTGATGATCTCAGCTGGAAGTGATGTCATCACTCTGGGGATGTCGCATGGGGGACGCTCTGGGCTTTGGGCAAATTCTATGGTTTAAGCCCAGTTTTACCATAGAGTTTGCCCAAAAACCAGAGCATCCCCGTGCGATGTCCCAGATGCAACAATGTCACTTTTGGCCGAAGTTATTGCATCGGGGCCAAAGGCCCATCCAGTCCAACACTCTGGGTGCATTCAGACGCAGCCTTTACAACGGATTCTGTGCCGGTACCGGCGTTCAGACGGGGAACATCTGTCTTCCCTCTCTATCCGTTGTAAAGAGCTTTAAACCGTTGTACTCTGCCACTAGGTCGGAAGTGGTGGTAAACAGAGTGCAATGGTTGTCATCGGTGCACCCAGGCGTCTGATCGCTCTCCTCCGTTACAGAGACACTTCCGTCGGAAGCCTGAGGCTTCTGGCTTTCCCCCGCCATTTTTTTTAAAGAGGAAGCGATATGCGCTCAGGCGAAGCTTCGCCCTGAGCGTTTGTTTAAAAAAAAATAAAAATGCCTTACTTTAACTTCCCGGAGGAGTCTGGGACTATAGCGAGGCCAGGTTGGGTTTTAAACTTTAAAGGTAAGTGCTTACCTTTAAAGTTTAAATGTAAGGGGGGGGGGGGGTGAGCATGCGCAAAAAATCGCCATTCTCCAAATGGCTGCCTATGCGCATGCTCAAACTGTCCTTTAAAAAAAAAAAAAACAGGCAGACGCCCGCAGCGTGTGAGCGGGCGTCCACCGGAGGGCTTCGCAAAATGGAGGTGAGTGTGATCGCGTTTATGCCGGCAGAAAGGCCGCGTCTGAACACACCCTCTGTGTCACACAGTGGCCAGAAATACCAGGTGCCATCAGGAGGGCTCCTAGTGTCCTGGCCCCACTGATGGACCTCCTGATGGCACCGGGTATTTTTGGCCACTGTGTGACAGTGTTGGACTAGATGGGCCATTGGCCTGATCCAACATTGGCTTCTCTGATGTCCTTACGTGTTTGTTATTAAAATGAGTCTACTTTAGTGACAGAATCATAAACCAATGGGTTGAAGTATCTAATACTGCCCTTAGAATGTGCTCTAATACCCCTTTCATACGGGCTCAAAATATCCCTGCAATTGGTCAGATCTCAACATTTTCTCGGGGGGCTTGCAGCACGGTTGCCCTATTGTTACAGGTTGAGAAGAGACCCCCATGACAGTTTAAGCTTCAGGGTCCCAAAAATGCAGGTCCGCCACTGCTGGAGTCTTGACGTATCACTCACCATTGACCGTGTGTAGCAATTCTGCTTTACAGTACCAATTCGTTGCATTAAAAAAAGACACACACACACATAGAAACAAACCTGACTGTGAATCATTTTGATCAACTCATCGCCTGACGGAGAAAGCAATATGGAATTGGTGCAGGGAAAAAATAATGATGTAATTGCTTGGAAGTCCACATGATGAGTCTTTATTTAGGAGGTTTATTAACTGCCTCTCGGGTCCCCGGGGTATTTTCAAATACAGATCACCTTTGAAGAGGTCGCTTGGCTTCGGATTTCCCAAGGCACTTGAGGCGGAACAAGGTGGGCGGGCGGGCGCTCGTATGGATATTCTGCACCTTAGTGGACACCTGGAGTCAAGTTTCCGTCTTCCCTGCCATGACTCTTGGGTGCCTGACCTCGATGGCTCAGTTTGTTGTGTGTTTGAAGGAAAGCTGTTTCATTACCGAGCAGAAGATAGTCTCAAAAATCTACCGGGGCTCAGCAATCTCAATAAGACCTGATTCTCATCCCAGACAATTTGGTGGGGGCAGGCAAGGAAACTATTTCTTTTTTGAAACGAGGGGAAAGATATATTCTGCACATGCCCAGAAGCACTCTGAGCTTTACTCTGAAGCGATTAAAAACAACCACCCCCTAAGGATTTAGAGGAAACCCTTGAGCCCAAACAGCTTTGTTCGGTCTTCTTGACGGATTTCTTTTTGGTGTAGTGGTTAAGTGCACCAGTTTGGTGTAGCCACTTTGATGTAGTGGTTAAGTGCACAGACTCTAATCTTGGAGAACCAATTCCCCACTCCTCCACGTGCAGCTGCTGGTGTGACCTTGGGTCAGTCACAAGTTCTTTCAGAGCTGTTCTCTCAAGGGCAGTCCTCGAGAGAGCTCTCTCAGCCCCACCTACCTCACAGGGTGTCTGTTGTGGGGAGGGGAAGGGGAAGGAGTTTGTAAGCCGCTCTGAGACTTCTTCAGGTAGTGAAGGGCGGGGTATAAATCCAATCTCTTCTTCTTCTGCCACCTCCCTCTCTCATTTAGTGAACTCAGGTTCCCTAAAGGAGGCTGATCGATTGGTTCAGGGCAGGCAAAAGGAAGCACAGCTTTGCACAGGGCGTAATTAACTTCTGGAATTCATCGCCACGAGATATGCCAAAACATAATGGAGGATAAGCCCAGGTCGATTAGCTGAGCAAGTTAAATGGAACCTCCATGTCCAGAGGAAGAGGCTACTGCTGGTGTAGCCTGATCCAAGAGGCGTCTCGAAAACAGAACGATCTGATGACCTTTGTCTGATCGATCACAGTTCACCCAGCAGGTATCCTACACCTGGAACTGCACCGGGAAGCACCTGGATCACTTCAGCTGCGATTCTCTGGTTTCCCAACCCTTCTCTCCGTGGCTAAAGGATTCCACCCAGCAAAAGTTCACCACATTCTAGAGGCCAAACTGTCTTTTCCCTCCCCTCCTGCCCCTTTCTTTGGTGAATTTGGGGTGGGCCCCCCCTGCTCTCTTGTGTTCCTTTAGGACAGTTTGATGTAGTGGTTAAGTGCGAGGACTCTAATCTGGGAGAACCGGGTTTGATTCCCCACTCCTCCACTTGCACCTGGCTGGATGACCTTGGGCAAGCCGTAGTTCTGATAAGAGCTGTCCTTGAAAAAGAGCCGTTTCTGTCAGAGCTCTCTCTGCCCCACCTACTTCACAAGGTGTCTGTTGTGGGGAGGGGAAGGGAAAGGAGTTTGTAAGCCGCTTTGAGACACTTTTGGGTAGTGAAGGGCCATGGGGTATAAATCCCATCTCTTCTTCTTCTTCTTTTACATCACAGGGTGTCTGTCGTGGGGAGGGGAAGGGAAAGGAGTTTGTAAGCCGCTCTGAGACACCTTCGGGTAGTGAAGGGCGGGGTATAAATCCAATCTCTTCTTCTTCTTTTCCTTTTGGCCTCCTTGCTGGCAGATGCTTTGTTGCTCTGGAACTGACGAACCACTCCAAACAGATGCACGTGCGTGTGATATGGGTGGTTAGGCCAGAAATCTAAATGTGGAGGGGTTGTGGGCAATGCTCCCTCTAAGCTGTGGAGTCCTGTGAGCAAAAATTCTGCTTTGTGAGCTACTTTGTGAGCGAGCGATTTGGCTGCTGCATAAATTAGTTTGCTCTGGAGCCCTCCTTCCTGAGCTGAGACAGAAATGTGTCAGCCGGAGGCTAAAAAACTGTGAGCTAGCTCACACTAACTCAGCTTAGAGGGAACACTGGTTGTGGGGGGGAACTCCTGGGGTGGAAGCGGCGTAGTTTCTTCCTGGAGGAACGAAGTGCTACAAGCGCCCCCTAGTGACAGCCCAGCTCACAAACAAATGCTTCAGCAGCATGCAGAGGCCACTATGGTCTTTTTGCCAGAAAGCTGGGGCCGGGATGGGCAGAGGTTAGAGGCCCACTTCACACTCCCACCAGCCCACACCTCTCTTTAGTTTTCATTTGCCCTGAGGTAATGGCTTGCATGCTTTTTGTAAATAGTGCATGTGTAGGGACAGGAAGTTTGGTTGGCGGGCAGAGCTTTCCCGGAATGAAAGCTCCTGGGACCGTTTCCCTTGGGCGACTTCTGCTATACAGTTCCTACAATAAAAAGGCCCCGAGGGTGGTAGCAACCATGGGTGTTATGCTATCATGTCCTAACCCTTGCACTCATTCAAGCTGCAACCGATCCGTCAGCCACCGAGGCATGAGATGAAAGCGATTTGAGTCCTTTGCTCCGTTTTGAGGGGTATGCAAATCCAGGGGCTGGGAGCGCTGCCTTTTCTTTAGGGTCAGAAATTGCTTCCTGAAATAAAGAAGCAGGAAATAAGGGCAAAGACGCTAGGACGGAATTCACCCTACCCCCGGCAATTCTCAGCACTTGCTGCCAAAGTCAGTAGAACTGTTCAGGGCTATTTTTGGGCAGGAACGCACAGGAACGGAGTTCCGGCTGGCTTCAGAGTTGGCCACGCCCACTACAGCTAAAACGTCTGTGCTCGTGGCTACAGAGGGAAGGTCTGGAGAGCACACACACCCCCCGCAACTCCGAAGCAGGCAGGCCAGGGGAGCCCCCCTGGAAGGATCGGGGAGACATTTAAGGGCCAGCTTGCCAGGCATCCCGCAGCCGTGGGGCAACGGGGCAAGTCAAGGGAAGACATGGGGTGTGGCCTAATATGCTAATGAACTGTGCTGTTTGGGGTGTGTGGCCTATTATGCTAACAAGTTTCTGCTGTTGGGTGTGGCCTATTATGCTAATGAGTTCCTCCTGGGCTTTTTCTACAAAAAGTGCCCTGGAACTGTTCCTATGTGGAAATATTTTGCACATGAAAAAAATGTACTTACACTAGTGAGAAGCAACTGGAGCCCAAAGGGCTCCCCCCACAGGTCCTTTCAGGAATACCAAGTATCATTTACTACCTCCTACCCTCCTGGACAAGGGTTCCGGGAGGCTCAGAGGTTAAGACGCTGAGCTGCAGACTGGAAGATCAGTAGCTCGGCAGTTTGAGACCCGAGTGCCGTGTGATGGAGATTTTGCACATGAAAAAAATGTACTTACACTAGTGAGAAGCAACTGGAGCCCAAAGGGCTCCCCCCACAGGTCCTTTCAGGAATACCAAGTATCATTTATTACCTCCTACCCTCCTGGACAAGGGTTCTGGGAGGCTCAGAGGTTAAGATGCTGGGCAGCAGACTGGAAGATCAGTAGCTTGGCAGTTCGAGACCCGAGTGCCATGTGATGGAGTGAGCTCCTGCCCCAGCTCCTGCCAACCGAGCAATTCAAAAGCAAGAAACTGCAAGTAGATAAATAGGTACCACTTCGGTGGGAAGGTAACAGCGTTCTGTGTGCCTCGGTGTTTAGTCATGCCAGCCGCATGACCACGGAAAAGTCCTCAGACAGCGATGGCTCTTTGGCTTGGAAACGGAGATGAGCACCGCCCCCTAGAGTCGAATTTGATTGGCTTTTGAGCAAGGGAAACCTTTACCTTACCCTCCTGGACAGCCGCCCACCCACCCCGAGAGGACTGTGAAGACAGTGGTGGATGTGATTGCACGATGCGCTGCTGCCGAAGCTAAAGGGAGGAAAGATAATGCCTGTAGCTCATCTCTGCCTTCGTCAAAAGGATCACCCCGTCACATCCACTCTTGTTCAGAACGTGGCTGTCACGAATGAAGCGTGGGACAAGATTTTATTTTGCCAGAAGTAAATCTGCGCTTTCCGCTGCAGATACGAAATGGCCAGGTGGTCTCTGTTTTACTGGCCAGACTAGTAAAACCAAGTGGTGTCGAGGTTCATAATGTTCGGGTTGTCCCGCAGGCCTTGGTATTTGTCACTTGGTAGCGGTTTGGTAAATACGCCCGCTGTCGTTTTCTCAGAGGGACAGGAGTGTAGTTTGACAACCCTGTGCCCCTGCAGGACCCTTATGTACTGTTTCCTGATTCCAACGTGCTTTTTCCTTACCAGGGCTTTTTTTGTAGAAAAAGCCCAGCAGGAACTCATTAGCATAATAGGCCACACCCAACAGCATGAACAGATTAGCATATTAGGCCATGCCCCATCAGAGCAGCCCATTAGCATATTAGGCCACACACCCCACGTTACCAGAAGTGTGGTCAATCAGTTACCACCACCTTTTGCTTCTTATTCTGTTTACCTTGTTTGTTGTCAAAACCCAGGGCTTTTTTTGTAGCAGGAACTCCTTTGCATGTTAGGCCACACACCCCTAATGTAGCCAATCCTAATGAGTTTCTGCTGTTGGGTGTGGCCTATTATGCTAACGAGTTCCTGCCCAAAAATAGCCCTGGTCCTTACACTGTTCCTTCCCGAAAGAGAGAGGGCTATACAACTGGCAAAGGTTCCTTAATACCAAAATCCTCCAGTAAAGAGTATAAGCCACTCTAATTCTCTGCACACTTCGGAAGGATACTGAAGTCCGAAATGGCACCAAAGTTCCCTCAAGCTGCACCGACAGTCAGATACATTCTGCCAAGCTCCACTGGGCATTGGCCTTGCCCAGAAGGCTCTGACGCTTGTCCATGCCAATGTGAAATGCTATTCTCTGGTCTCTTTTTTAAATGCAGAGGGAAAATTTTCCTTTGTTATTGTTGTTTCACCATCCACTGGGAAATCTTGACTTATGCTTTAATATAAGCTTATTGCTTTATGCTGTGGGTTTTAAAATGATTTCCAAAATATATAAAAAGAAACGTGCGTACAAGGCGGGCCAGCACGCTGCAGCACGGTGAACAAACACAACAGCAGTAATTGTAACATCTTGGTAATCTGTAG
>NW_015164690.1:422554-460140 GCF_001447785.1 Gekko japonicus
CAGGGGATGGGGAGGAAGGGGTGGGGGGGCGTGGGGTTGGGAAGAGGGGAGACCAGGGCTCCCTCCTTGAGCAAAACCGTTACTAGTCCAAGTTCAGACTACCTCCCCAAAAGGATGGGGTGTGGGCCAAGGTGCGTAGGCCCCCCCCTCCACCTTCCCAGGGGCAGGGGATGGGGAGGAAGGGGTGGGGGGGGGTGGGGTTGGGAAGAGGGGAGACCAGGGCTCCCTCCTTGAGCAAAACCGTTACTAGTCCAAGTTCAGACTACCTCCCCAAAAGGATGGGGTGTGGGCCAAGGTGCGTAGGCCCCCCCCTCCACCTTCCCGGCAGAGTGCCATCCTAAACTGAGCCATGCCCTTCAAGCCCCATTGGTTTCAGTGGGCTTAGAGGGGGTTAACTCCGCTTCAGCCCTGGTCTGCATGGTCCTGCCTCATCAGGTCTGGGAAGCGATGCCGGGTCGGCCCTGGTCAGTACTTGGATGGGAGGCCACCAAGGAAGTCCGGGGTGGCTACGCAGAGGCAGGCCATGGTGAACCGCCTCTGAACATCTCGTGCCTCGCAGACCCCACGGGCGTCACCAGCTACAACTGAATGGTACTTTCTAGCACCATTTCCGCGTAATATGGCTCTGGAGGCCATCTCAGCTCTCAGGGGCTGTCCAGGGGCATCCCGTTCTCTGTCCTTTAGTGATTTGATAAGTGAACGCTATAGGGTAATTATTTTTGTGCCAGGATTTCAGGTCCCTCTGATGGCTGAGGATTTGGAATGGCGGGGCGAGGTGCACGTCCAAAGTAAGGCATGTGTTTGTAGACAGCTCAGTGACTCCAGAGGATAGGTTTGCCATGGGGGGGGGGGAATGCATCAGTTGCCCCGTATGCGGAGAAGCGAGGGACTGGCACTGAGCCTCTGAATCACAGAGCCAGGAGGCAACATGAGGGGAAGGCCTCGGCCTCTATGGCGTGTTGTTGGCCGTGCAGAGAAGCTGGTTGGCCACTGTGTGAGACAGGATGCTGGACTAGATGGACCTCTGGTCTGATCCAGCAGGGCTCTTCTGAGGTTCTTATGAGGGGAAGGCCTCGGCTTCTATGCCCCGTTGTTGGCTCTCCAGAGGAGCTGGTTGGCCCCTGTGTGAGACAGGGTGCTGGACTAGATGGACCACTGGTCTGATCTAGCAGGGCCCTTCTGATGTTCTTATGAAGGCCTTGGTCTCTATGCCCTGTTGTTGGCCCTCCAGAGGAACTGGTTGGCCACTGTGTGAGACAGGATGCTGGACGAGATGGATTATTGGTATGGTCTAGCAGGGTTCTTCTTAGGTTCTTATGAAGGCCTTGGTCTCTATGCCCTGTTGTTGGCCCTCCAGAGGGTTGGCCACTGTGTGAGACAGGATGCTGGACGAGATGGACTATTGGTATGGTCTAGCAGGGTTCTTATGTTCTTATGAAGGCCTCGGCCTCTATGCCCCGTTATTGGTCCTCCAGAGGAACTGGTTGGCCCCTGTGTGAGACAGAATGCCGGACTAGATGGACCACTGGTCTGATCCAGCGGGGCTCTTCTGGTGGTCTTATTGGGAAGGGTCTGGACCTCACGTCCCCCCCCTCTCCGACATTCCTCTTCTCCCAGGAGACAGCAGCAAGGTGACCACCGTGGTGGCCACGCCCGGCCAGGGCCCCGATCGCCCCCAAGAAGTCTCCTACTCCGACATCAGGGTCATCGGCAACGGGTCATTTGGGGTCGTCTACCAGGCCCGGCTGGCGGACTCTGGAGAGCTGGTGGCGATCAAGAAGGTGTTGCAAGATAAGCGGTTCAAGGTGAGTTGTCGATTGCCTGTATGCGTTGCTCCCGTCTCTCCTTTTCACACGTTTGCCGCTGAGCTTGTGCAACTGACTCCGGTCTTTTCTTGTCTGGACCCCTCTCAGAACCGGGAGCTCCAGATCATGCGGAAGCTGGATCACTGCAACATCGTTCGCCTGCGGTATTTCTTCTACTCGAGCGACCTGAAAGGTTGGCGGGGGGGGGGGCAAAGGGCTTGCTGTGCGTGCTATGCAAAAAGAAGGAATAGCTGTCCCCTTCCCTGCAGGGGTTCCTACAGTGGATCACTTCCCCCAAATAAGTCAGCTGCCCTTTTAACCACTCTTGTTTCCACAATCGGGGTGTATTTCTCCCACGCCGACACCTTTTCGAATCGGAGGAAGCGGTCATTTCTGTCGGGATATTGGCAACCGTGATTGGGAAGCAGGGTAGTGTGGGTTAATTAACACCGAGTGTAAGGAAGGACGCAGTCTTGCCTGTGGGCTAAAACAGTAACAAGAGCGGCGTCTCCTGCCCTGAAGGCCACACCGGGGAAAACTGTTTGTGGCTGATTTGTATCAGTTCACTGCAAGTTGTTCATACGATTTGCTCAGTGAAGGCCAAACGGGAACCGCTGGACTTCTGCTCGTTATTCCACTGTGCTTCTTTCCAGAAAAAAAAAAGGAAAAGGAAAAAAATAACTTTCCAGGCCTTGAGAAACTTATCTCTTGTGTACGTGGACTCGGAGTAATGAGACAAGAACAGTGGGTTCCTTTGGGGTGAACCTTTACTACTACTTAAACCCAGGCCTTAGGGGCTAATTACAGTAATGAATTGAGACTCCTTTTAATTGATCCTCCTCGTTTCCAGCCCTTTGGCATTTTGTGTGTGTGTGTGTGAGAGAGCCCGATGTAAGGCACGGTTCGTCAGAGGTCAGCTGCTGGGTGCGCTCCCTTCCCCTCCCCTGTAGCTCATCCCCGGAGATACTGGTCGTGGTAGTGGGCAGAAAACCTTTTTGAGTACGAGCCCTTTCCGTTTGCTGCAACGTAAGCGCCCTGACCCCGGATAGCCCAGGCTTGTTAGATCTTGTTAGATCTCGGAAACGAAGCAGAGTCGGCCCTGGTTAGAACTCGGGTGGGAGACTCACCGGGGAAGTCCAGGTTCGCCACGCAGAGACAGGCGATGGCAAACCGCCTCTGAAGTCTCTTGCCTTGAAAACGCCATGAGGGGTTGCCGCAACTTGACGGCACTTCCCACCACCACAGCACAAGCACAACTTGCCTGTGCAGACCGTGGATTTCAGCTGCATTTCCAGATGGGTGAGGGCTCTTTTTGTAGCAGGTACTCCTTTGCATATTAAGCAACACACCCCTAATGTAGCCAATCCTCCAAGAGCTTACAGTAGCTCCTGTAAGAAGAGCTCTGTAAGCTCTTGGAGGATTGGCTACATTAGGGAGGTGTGGCCTAATATGCAAAGGAGTTCCTGCTAAATCAGACAGAGCTCCTTTGCATATTAGGCCACACACCCCTAGTGTAGCCAATTCTCCAAGAGCTTACAGTAGCCCCAGTAAGAAGAGCTCCGTAAGCTCTTGGAGGATTGGCTACACTAGGGGTGTGTGGCCTAATATGCAAAGGAGCTCCTGCTACCAGTAGAGCCCCAAGAATATTGGTGGGGAGGGGAAGCACCTTTTGTTTGAGAAGCCAAGCATTCATTGTTTTGTGTTCTAATAATAAGGGGCGGGGTGGGGTCTGTCTTCCTGGGTCGATCCAGAACAGTGGTTAAATGGAAGCTGGACGTGTAAGTAAAGGTAGCCCCCCTGGGTAGCAAGAAGAGTTCTGCATCCCTCTGTGTTGTCCAGTGTTGTTCTGTCTGGCGGAATTGGCCGGAGGGGTTCCACCTCACCTCCTCCTCTTCTCCCCCATCCTATTGCAGAAGGACGAGGTTTATCTTAATCTAGTCCTGGACTACGTGCCCGAGACGGTCTACCGAGTGGCCCGCCACTTCACCAAAGCCAAACAGACCATCCCCGTCATCTACGTGAAGGTAGGAACCGACCCCGGGCTTGGAACCGGTGCTCCCTGTAAGCTGAGTTAGTGTGAGGCTAGCTCACAGTTTTTTAGCCTCCGGCTCACACATTTTTGTCTCGGCTCAGGAAGGATGGCTCCAGAGCAAACTAATTTATGCAGTAGCCAAATCACCTCCTCACCACTTTAATGCCAGTAGCTCAGAAAGTAGAATTTTTGCTCACAGGACTCCGCAGCTTAGAGGGAGTGTTGCTTGGAACCCGCCGCGGTCAGGGTAAAGCAGCCCTCGTTGCACCTCCGCATTAAGGGTCAGAGCAGGATGGCGATAGCGGCTTTCGGTGGCCTTTGTCGTCTGGCAGGAAAAGAGCCTCCATCCCCAAATACTGATAGCCAGGTGATTTCTTGCCTGTGTTGGGTTCGGAACACATTCCCTTTGCTCCTTGCACCGTAATCTGGGACTGAGCTCTGGCACGGTGGAAGAGCACGGGGTTTGTATGCGGTAGGCCCTGGGTTTGAATCCAGCGGGCTTTGAGGAAGCCGGTGCTTCTCGCCCTGGAGCACCACTGCCAGTGGTCTGATTTGGTATGACGCCACTTCATATGTTCTCTGTGCGTGCATTTGTTTCTTTTTTTACTTTTCTTGGAACAGACGACAAAGTTTTGCAATCTGTGCGAACTATGCAAATTAAAAATGTTGCTTAATTTCTTATTCGGACGATTCTCCCGGTTTTGTGCAATTTAGTCTCGCTGCGCTAGTTATATAGGGAAGGGCAAGGAGATTACGAAGAGAAACCGAAGCTCTATCCAGGCATCTCCCTGCTTTCTCAGGGCTGAGCAGTTGTTGGCCCTTGCGTGCATTCAAGCATATTTTTCAGGAGATGGGGTCTAGAAACTTGGATTAAAAAAAAAAAATAACTAGTGTGTCAGTGAAGATTTTCAGGAAGCTATATTTTGTGCCCTTGATCCCTTGTCCTGCCCTCAGTGTGGAATCACCGTGTTTGTGTAATTCTGGATATACTGCTGTAAAATTCCTGGATCATGCTACAGGTGGGCAGGTCCAGAGAACTGTGCAGGCCTGCTTCATCTGGCCAGAAATTTGCGGATCAGGTCCCTTTCGTGTGCTTCTTTGGTTTTCATTCTACATGACATCCAGTCTGAGGAACTCTTCGCAGATTGCACAACTAGGGAATGTTATCCATAATGTCACTTAAAATATATATATGTGTGTGTGTGTGTGTGTGTGTGTGTGTGTGTGTGTGTGTACCCTGTTTCCCCGAAAGTAAGACATCCCCCGAAAATAAGACCTACTTACAGTTTTGCCTCTCGCTGAAATATAAGACTTCCCCCGAAAATAAGACCTCCCCAATAATAAGGCCTCCCCCGAACATAAGGCCTCCCCGATAATAAGCCCCCCCCCCCCCCAACCACCCGGAACCTTGGCCCGCGGGCGCGGGGGCGAACTCTGGGCCGCAGCTGCGGGCGCCGCCGCGTAGCCAGAGCAGACAGGAAGTGTGACGTCTCTTTTAATCAGAGAGCCCACACCGCTGCCAGGACAACCTGCCGCCTGCTGCTCGCTCTGCCCTGACGGAGTGTACCGTATTCTTCTTCATGGAAAAATAAGACATCCCCCGAAAATAAGACCTAGCGCATCTTTGGGAGCAAAAATTAATATAAGACACTGTCTTATTTTGGGGGAAACAGGGTGTGTGTTTGTGTGTGTGTGTGTGTATAACAGTCTTGTTATAGGAATGGTTTTTCCTGTGAATGACCACTGTCTCCCACTCATCTTACGCTTTGCTGTGTGTCTCGAAGGAACAAGAACCCCCTGTGTGTGCACATGTATAATGCAATGCTCCCTCTAAGCTGCGGAGTCTTGTGAGCAAAAAATCCCACTTTGTGACCCACTGGCATTAAAGTTGTGAGCGAGCGATTGGGCTGCTTTATCAATCAGTTTGCTCCGGAGCCCTCCTTCCCGAGCTAGGACAAAAGTGTGTGAGCTGGAGGCTAGAAAATGGTGAGCTAGCTCGCACTGACTCAGCTTAGAGGGACCGCTTGTGTAAGGCGGCTGTATCTGATGAGCCTGCTCTTTTCTCATCAGTGGGAATGTCGTTACAAGCGCCAGGTTTTTCAGCGCTAATTGGAATCCCCGTTTTGTACGATCAGGCTGATACTCTGCCCCGTCTCAGGCATCCGGCACTGTTAGTTTAAAGTGAAAGATCTCAATCGGAAAGGAGCGGTTTGTCGGGGGAAAGGAGGGCAGACCACGAAAATCCAGATTTTCAGTACCGCATATATTTTGTGAGCTGGAAAACATAACATACCCACGAGGGCTGGTTCCTTAACATCCACTCGAGTTTCTCCCATTCTTGTTTCAACAGGCACGTTTCACGTTCTTGTTATCTTAAAAGCTCGTTCGTGGCGATAGGGCCTGTAGGATTGCGAGGCACCCGTTTCCTTATCTCCAGCTTCCTGCGTGGGTTTCAGTAGACAAGCCGGGGTTTTAGTGTCAAAAGCAAATCCCTTTTTGCACACAGCCGTGTCATCCTTTTGCTTTTTAAAGCCACAAAACCTGCCTGTCTTTTTCTCCCCCCCACGACCAGGTGTACATGTACCAGCTCTTCCGCAGTCTCGCTTACATCCATTCCCAAGGCGTCTGTCACCGGGACATCAAACCCCAAAACCTGCTTGTGGACCCCGACACGGCAGTACTGAAGCTGTGTGACTTTGGCAGGTGAGATCGGCACGGAAGGGTCCACTTCCCTCCTGCAGTGCAGGCTTTGTGCAGTGGATTTCGGTCCTCATTCTTCCGAATAGATTTCACACACCAGCTTGGCTCTGTGAACAGGGAGATTGGTTTCACGTGTCTCTGTGCAGTTCCGCTGCCCCCAACCTTATACCCCTCAGTCATGTTTCCTGCTTTTTCCGCATGGCCCCACCAACTCCTGAGGCTTCTTCAATCCATCCAGTGTTGCACTTTCTTCACGATAGCCACTCGCAGTGATAGTCAGTGTTCTTGACTGGCCCTTCCCCCTCGGCAGCGCGATTGGCTGAACATTCCATGATGTCGTCTCAGTGCAGCCAGAGCGATGGCGGAACATTCCATGATGTCATGTCAGTGCAGCCAGAGAGATGGATAAAAACACCATCTTCGCCTGCCCTCTTACACAGGAAAATAAAGCTGTATCTTTCATCAGCGAATGTTACCGTCGATTAAGCATCGCTTCTCCAATTAATCGTCGAGACACTCCTTTTAAAAGGCTGGCTTTGATTCTGACATATTGGGGCTGATAAGGGGTAGAGAGTAATAGTGTCCCAGTTTGGTGTAGTGGTTAAGTGCGCGGACTATAACCCACTCCTCCACTTGCACCTGCTGGATGACCTTGGGCAAGTCATAGTTCTGTCAGAGCTGTTCTTGAAAAAGAGCCGTTTCTGTCAGAGCTCTCTCAGCCCCACCGACCTCACAGGGTGTCTGTTGTGAGGAGGGGAAGAGAAAGGAGTTTGTAAGCCGCTCTGAGACTCCTTTGGGTAGTGAAGGGCGGGGTATAAATCCAATCTTTTCTTCTTCTTCCAACAAGGGTGGTTGCTTTTGCAGGTAACTATTCTGAAATATATGTGGATTATAAAATGTATTGTGCTTCTTTTGATGTCTCAAGGGGGGGAAAAAACCCCTGTATGTTGACAAACCCCCAGAGTGGATTTACATTAAGATGAATTGGACGACTGAGAAATTTCAAAGGCAGATCAGCTTTAGGTCCTGCAGTTGATGGACAGCCCTATTTAAATCTGAAGCATTATATATAGGTCTGTGTGTGATCTGTGTTCTAAAAAAAAAAGAAGAAGGGACTGCTGTGCCAGCACAGACAAGCTTTGCTGTTAAAGAAACGTGCACGAATAAAGGCCAGCTTGGTTGCAGCTTCTCACGTTTTGCTGCTCGGCTCACCCCTCTGATTTCGTTTCAGAGGGTCACCGCCTTGGTCTGCAGAGCAGCTGGATTCGAATCCAGTAGCCACTTAGAGACTAACGATAGTTTCAGGGGTGTAAGCTTTCGAGAGCCAAAGCTCCCTTTTTCAGACATGGCAGAGTAGAAGTGGAGATCTGAGTCACAGAATCATAGAATCAAAGAGTTGGAAGGGACCTCCAGGGTCATCTAGTCCAACCCCCTGTACAATGCAGGAAATTCAGAAACCCACACCCCCAGTGACCCCTGCTCTGTACCCAGAAGATGACCAAAAAACCCTCCAGGATCCCGGGCCAAACTGGCCTGGAGAAAAATGGATTCCTGACTCCCAGAGTGGTGATCGGCATTTCCCTGGGCATGTCAGAAAGGGCCACGAGAACTGAGGCCACCCTTCCTGCCCTCCCTTCTCACGATCTGCCTGAGTCCACAGAATCAGCATTGCTGTCAGATGGCCATCTAGCCTCTGCTTAGAAACCTCCAAAGAAGGAGAGCCCGCCACCTCCCAGGGAAGCCTGTTCCCCCGAGGAACCGCTCTTAACTGAGGGGAAGTTCTTCCTCATGTTTAGTCCTTTTATCCTGGTCAGAAGGAAGGGAGGGGTTTTGTACAAGAGTGCTCATAAAGGACACAAAGGTACAGTGTCTATTGTAATCAGCCTGATTGGAGCGCTTGGAATTATTTTGCTTCCTTTAGCCATGGCAAGGGGCGAATCCCCCTCCCCATACTACTGGCACCCTGATGCAGATAATTGCTGATATTTCGCTATGTGGTCTAAGGCCTGCCTACCTGAGGGACCGCCTTTCCCCACGTTCCCCAGAGAGCACTGAAGTTGGGGGTCTCAAAACCGCTTGACCCTCCCTGGACCGAAAGATGCCAGACTGGCCTCTGCCAGGGCCTTCTCAGTGACGGCTCCACACTGGTGGAATGAGCTCCCAGAAGACATCAGGGCCCTGCGGGACCTATTACAGTTCCACCAGGCCTTCGATTAGGAAGCCGCTACTAATAACTGAATTGTTAAGGCCCTCTATGTGGAGCTGCGGTGGCTCAAGTGGTTAAGATGCTGAACTGCAGGCTGTGGAAGGTCAGTAGTTCAGCAGTTCAAGACCCAGGGGTGCCGCATGACGGAGTGAGCTCCCCTGTCTAGTTCCAGCTCCTGCCAACCTAGCAGTTCGAAAGCAAGAAATTGCAAGTAGATAAATAGGTACCACTTCGGTGGGACGGTCACAGCGTTCCGTGCGCCTTGGTGTTTAGTC
The DNA here is from genome assembly GCF_001447785.1 of Gekko japonicus. Lineage (NCBI taxonomy): Eukaryota > Metazoa > Chordata > Lepidosauria > Squamata > Gekkonidae > Gekko > Gekko japonicus. The sequence goes on from NW_015164690.1 coordinate 431,573, forward strand.
ATGCCGGCCACATGACCACGGAAACGTCTTCGGACAGCGCTGGCTCTTCGGCTTTGAAACGGAAATGAGCACCGCAACCCTAGAGTCGGACTCGACTGGCTTTCGAGCAAGGGAACCTTTACCTATGTCAACAACAACATCAACAGCTAGGGATATTCTGGACACCGATTTGGGCCGTACTTTTGTTACCATCTGAACACGGCCTAGTGGGGTGTTGCCGCCATCAGCCCTTACCCTGTATTTCTGATTTGTTACGTTTATGCGTTTTTATATGATGTTGCATTGTGTCAATGCCATCGGTGTTTTAAGGTTTTAACTTTTTAACATAAGCGGGCCCGAGCCTGTCTCGACGGGGAGGGAGAGATACAAACCGAATTAAATAAATAAAATAAACCTTGATAAGAAGAATCCATACGAGGGAGTCTCTTAAAAGAAAGATGAGAGGGATTCTGTGGCAGATGCCAAGTCCTGCAGCTTTCCTCCTCTCCCGTGGAATATATATTTTTTTATTTGTATTTTTTATTTGAAAGAACGTGCAACAATACAGAAAATACTGTATAAGAACATTTTTTACATTTTAGTTGAAATAGAGCAACAAATATTTTGCAATAAACAATGATACCGTATGTACCTAGGAAGAAAGAAACAGGTGAACAAAGAGAGCTGTAAGGTTCTGTAAATTTGTAAACAGGAGTGAATACACCTTAAGAACAGTGGGATGCCTGCAATAGTACGTAGGATATATGTTCCAATTAATAGGTCAGGCAAAAAAATAAAGGTTATAAATGCTAAATAGACCTAACTCTGTGTGTACCGGTATGAAATATGTAGGTAAACCCGAGATACAATAAGGAGCAATAAATAGTAAAAGTAAGGATCACCATCTCAAATCAGAGGAGGAGGATATTTATTGACAAAGACATACCAACCTCATGACCACTGCTGCAGCTGAGACCATCCAGAGGGTATGAATCCACTCCATGTTAGATATTCTCCGTGGAATATTTTTATGCAAAGGTCCCCCGTCCCCCCCACATGGTGCATAAAACACCCCAGGGCACGTTTTCTCACGCGTTCGTCAGATGGTTCTCCGCCAATCACCCTGAAACGACCAGGTCCCCTCCCATCTCCGCAGGTGCCCTTACCGTTCTCTTCTGTTTCCTGTTTCAGCGCAAAGCAGCTGGTCCGGGGAGAGCCCAACGTCTCCTACATCTGTTCTCGCTACTACCGTGCCCCGGAGCTCATCTTTGGAGCCACGGATTACACCTCCAACATAGGTGAGGGACGTCCTTCCGCTGCAGCGTCTCCCGTTCCTCCCATCCGCGCGCACACCCTTCGGTTAAAGGAGTTCTCGTCGACTGGGATGAGCCGCGGTGGCTCAGAGGTTAAGACCAGTGCTCGCACACAGTTTTTTTAGCCTCCGGCTCATACAATTTTTTTTGTTTTCGCTCAGGAAGGATGGCTCCAGAGCAGGCTAATTTATGCAGTAGTCAAATCACTTGCTCACCACTTTAATGCCAGTAACTCACAAAAATAGAATTTTCGTTCTCAAGACTCCACGGCTTAAAGGGAGCATTGGTTAAGACGCTGAGCTGCAGACCGCAAGGTCGGTAGTTCAGCAGTTCGAGACCCGAGTGTGCTGCGTGACGGAATGAGCTCCCGTCTCTGGTCCCAGCTTCGTGCCAACCTAGCAGTTTGAAAGCAAGAAATTGCAGGTAGATAATTAGGTACCACTTCCGTGTGCCTCAGCGTTTAGTCATGCCGGCCACATGACCACAGAAACGTCTTCGGACAGCGCTGGCTCTTTGACTTGGAAACAGATGAGTACCGCTCCCTAGAGTCGGATTAGACTGGCTTTCGAGCAAGGGAAACCTTTACCTTTACTTTGACTGGGATAAACTAATGGAACCCGTTTGCTGACCGTAAAAAAAACAACTTTATGCATACACTGTATTGGAATTCAGAGGCAGCTGTTCAACACGCTATCTAGTGAGATACAGCCCCTAGATATTTCCATGCCATAAAACCTGTGCTTGCCGTCGAGTAGTGGAACTTGGCAGTCGACAAACGTGTTTTGTGACAACAAAAAAGGGGGGGGGGTCATGGTGGAATTACAGAACTGTAGGAAACACCATGTATAAACATACAATATACACAAATAATGCTTAATAATATATATTGTGTGTAATGTATTAAATAAGTATAATCATATTATAGGTATCTACATTCATATATAGGGGCTGCAGTGGCTCAGAGGTTAAGACACCAAGCTGCAGACCAGAAGGTCAGCAGTTCGAGACCCGAGTGTGCCGCATGACGGAGTGAGCTCCCCTCTCTGGTTCCAGCTCCTGCCAACCTAGCAGCTCGAAAGCAAGAAATTGCAAGTAGATAAATAGGTACCGCTTCGGTGGGAAGGTAACAGCGTTCCGTGCACCTTGGCGTTTAGTCATGCCGGCGACATGACCACGGAAACGTCTTCGGACCGCGCTGGCTCTTCAGCTTTGAAACGGAGATGAGCACCGCCCCCTAGAGTCGGATTCGACTGGCTTTCGAGCAAGGGAACCTTTACCTTACATTCATATATAGGCAATCAGAGGCATAATCAAAGTAAAAAGGAATATTAGGGGAACAGTCCAGATATTCTCCAGTCTAAATAGCTAGTTTCTGTGCAACATAATCCAAAAGTACTATTTTATCTTGGAGCTTGCTGTTAATAGACGAAGCGATTCAGCAGTCCCACCACTGTAGGACAAATAATCCTGACACTGCCAGATAAGCGATCCGACGACTTCCCAGGCGATGAGTCGTTTCCAGCCTCCTTTCTCAAGAATCGCTCGATTATATTGTGTGCATCATTCAATGGAACCCAATCTCCATTCTCTTAGCCCAACATTCTCACTTTTCCCAAGGGATTAAGGTTGCAGGTGTAATCTAGGGTTGCCAGCTTGGTTGGGAAATTCCCAGAGATTTGGGGATGGAGCCCGAGTAAGACGGGGTTTGGGGGGCAGAGGGAGTTACAGCAGGGGGTTACACCATAGAGTCCACCCCCCAAAGCAGGGCTGGAGATTAACTGTAATCATCAATGCTCCCTCTAAACGGAGTCTTGTGAGCAAAAATTCTACTTTGTGAGCTACTGGCATTAAAATTGTGAGCGAGCAATTTGGCTACTGCATAAATCAGTTTGCTCTGGAGCCGTCCTTCCTGAGCTAAGTCAAAAATCTGTGAGCCGGAGGCTAAAGAACGGTGAGCTAGCTCGCCCTAACTCATCTTAGAGGGGACACTGGCTGTAATTCCAGGAGATCTCCGGGGCCCATCTGAAGGATCACAAATAAAGGGGGGAGACGACCCTCAGTGTATAAAAGATGAAAACGAGAGAAAATCACCGAGCAGAGGGGTAGTTGTCTAGCCGTCCAGCAGCGTTATTAAAGCCAGCAGTGTAGATTTAACAGTATGTGCATTATGATCATAAATTCATTCGACGCTAATCCTAGTTTCATATCGACAAATTTAGAGTCCTGTGGGGCACCTTTAAGGCCAACAAAGGTTTATTCAAAGGGTGAGCTTCCGTGTGCAAGGCACACTTTTATCAAATAAAGCAGAATGGCGGGGTGATGATGATCAAGATATGCAAAGTGACACTAAATGACAAGTGAAGGTTATAAGGTCAACAGTCGTGAAGCAATAAAGATGTCAAACCAGCAGAGAAATGTCTAAAGGTGTCTTTTGGTGTAGTGGTTAAGTGTGCGGACTCTAATCTGGGAGAACCGGGTTTGATTCCCCACTCCTCCGCTTGCACCTGCTGATGTGACCTTGGGTCAGTCACAAGCTCTGGCACAGCTGTCCTTGAAAAAGAGCAGTTTGTGTCAGAGTTCTCTCAGCCCCACCCACCTCACAGGGTGTCTGTTGTGGGGAGGGGGAGGGAAAGGAGTTTGTAAGCCGCTCTGAGACTCCAAGTGAAGGGCGGGGTATAAATCCAGTCTCTTCTCTCTTCTTCTTCTTCTTCTTTTCTAATTGTGGTAAGCGACTGGGAATCTTCATTCTCTCCTGTCAGGTGGGGAGGGCACTTGACACGTGCATGTTGCATGTTAATTTGGTGCTCATTCTCTGGCTATACGTTTGAACCTTTTTTTTTTGCCATTCTACGTATTTGATAGAAGCGTGCCTTGCACACGGAAGCTCATATTTTGAGTAAACCTTTGTTGGTCTTAAAGGTGCCACTGGACTCTAAATTTGTTGTACTGCTTCAGACCAATATGGCCGACCACCTGGACCTAGTTTGATATAACATTTATAGCAAGTGAATATATATTCACTGCCACAGGAGGTGGCGGCGGCTACAAGCATGGACAGCTTCAAGAGAGAATTAGATAAGCATATGGCGCAAAAGTCCATCAGCCACAAGGTCTAGATAGGAACTCTCAGTCCGGGGCAAGTGATGCTCTGTATTCTTGGTGCTTGGGGGGTGGGCAACAGTGGGAGGGCTTCTAATGTCCTGGCCCCACTGGTGGACCTCCTGATGGCACCTGGTATTTTTGGCCACTGTGTGACAGAGTGTTGGACTGGATGGGCCATTGGCCTGATCCGACATTGGATTCTCTTATGTTCTGATGACGTTTACAAGAATTGCTCTGTAACACTTAACGTGAACAGTAGAGGCTTGCGGTGAAGTAACCCAAAGTGATAGAACACTCCAAGGGCACATCAGTACTCATATCACAGTCCGAACATTAACTTGATGAAGAAAACAACCCGCTCACAGAACGAAGGGCGCATCAGCAAATATTGGCTTGGTGGAGAAAACAACTTGCTCTCGGAGAATCCACTGCAGACTGTAGGGCATGCCGCTGGATTAACAGCGCGTTTCGGTGTCTCTTCTTCAAAACCGCAACAAGTTTGAAGAAGAGACGCTGTGGTTTTAAATATGAGACATCGCCTTTAGTTCTGCGAGCAAGATGTTTTCTTCATCGCTAACGTCCGGACTGTGATATGAGCTGATGCACCCTGGGATTGTTCTGTTAATTTGGCTTATTTCCCCGCAAACCTGTATTGTTCGCATTAGTGTTGCAGAGCAGTTGTCGTAAACGTCCTATGGATTAGTTGTCATAAATGTTATATGAAACTAAGATCAGTGTAGAATGTGTATAGTGTTAAATCTACATTGTTGGTTTTAATACATTGCTTGACGGTGAGACGATTAATCTTCTGCTCGGTGACTTCTTTTCTGTTGTCTCCACCCACCTGAAGAATGGCAGCCCTGGTTCAATCCCGGGTCTCTTCAGTTAGAAAAGATCTGGGGTGACTGGGCTGGGAAAGAACCTTGCTTCTGAAGAACAGCTGCCGGCCAGGATAGATAGTCTTGGACTTCAGGTGTTCATATATATGTCTCAGCCATTTGAAGAACAGCTGCCGGCCAGGATAGATAGTCTTGGACTTCAGGTGTTTATATATACGTCTTAGCCATTTGGTGTAGTGGTCAAGAGCGTGGACTGTAATCTGGGAGAACCTGGTTCGATTCACCACTCCTCCACATGCAGCCAGCTGGGTGACCTTGGGTCAGTCACAAGTTCTCTCAGAGCTGTTCTCTCAAGGGCAGTTCTCGAAAGCCCTCTCTCAGCCCCAACGACCTCACAGGGTGTCTGTTGTGGGGAGGGGAAGGGATTGTAAACCGCTGAGAGACACCTTTGGGTAGTGAAGGGCGGGGTATAAATCCAATCTCTTTTTGTTATCCATTCAGTCGTGTCCAACTCTTGGCGATTCCATGGGCCGGCTCTCTCCACGTTTTCCAATCTTGTGCTGTTTCTTTTGAGTCGTTCCATGCAACAGCTAAATTTAAGATTTAGAAGTTATATTAGCATATCTGACTAAGTTCATAAGATTGTTAGCGTTTTAAGGGATGGCATTGTGTACAAGCTAATTTGATGATCTCCTCTCTTGGGTTTTTAGTCAGTAGTGGTTATCTTTTCTTTCTCCTTAAATGTAGTTCCCCTCCCCTATTTTCATTGTAGTTTGTAGTCCTTATATATAAAATGCAATTTAAAAAATCCCCTTCGGGGGGCCAAGAAACCCCCCACAAGTTCTCTCAGAGCTGTTCTCTCACGCGCCGTTCTCCTCTCAGCCCCACCGACCTCACAGGGTGTCTGTTGGGGGGGGGGAAGGGGATTGTAAGCCGCTCTGAGACTCCAAGTGAAGGGCGGCATAGAAATACAGCAAAATAGAAGGGAGAGCCCCCTGGCTTTAACCATTAGACCCTCCTCTTCACCCAGGCCGCCCCTGAAGGTTCTCTTCTGCTTGTTCCCTAGATGTCTGGTCTGCCGGTTGCGTTCTGGCGGAACTGCTGCTAGGGCAGCCGATATTCCCCGGAGACAGCGGAGTGGACCAGCTGGTGGAAATCATCAAGGTAACGAACGTCTCGTCTTGGGCTGTCGCCCTTCAGGAAGCCACACAGGCATCCCGGTGCGCACCAGGCATCTTTGCAAAAAATAATAATAATCATTTGACACGTTCCCGTGCCACGTCTTGAGGCTAAGATAAAATCAAATCAGAAAGCTTCCGACTGCCCCTCAGAGATCAGCCAGTAGCACCCAGAAGCCCGAAAAGCGTGGATTAGCTCAGTGGCTTTCAAAAACCACCTACCTTCAGGGGGCTTCCTCAGTGTGGCACTCGCCCGCCTCAGGAACCCTTGTGCGCTACTGAAAATCCCGGGGAACGCCCTGCGTTGCAAACCCGGTTCCTGTGATGCCGGCCAGGCGTCGCGAGCTTCACCGTTGCTCCGCGTGACCGGCAAATGCTCTCCCAGGAGCGCCCAGCATGCCACGCGAGAGAGAGGCCAGTGATGGTTGCCAGCTATGTGCCAGGGAGGGTTGTTTGCCACAACTGGTCTTATGGCCGAGGACCCCTGGGTGGAGTCACTGAGCCATCTCTGAAGCCCCCGGAACACAGTCCAAGAACCGCAGACCTAACTTATCTTTTCCAGCCCACCCACCTACCCCCAGCAAGACTCCGCCATCTACTTGCATATATATAACCCAATCCAGAATAGGTTTTACCGCATTGAGAATCTCTCTTGAGTAGGACTGCCGGTGCCATGTCAGGTTGCCAGTGAATACATGGGATAGGCTGGAGAGGCCTCCCCCATGCTGTGGGGCATGTGTGGTGCAGTGGGTAGAGCTTCAGGTCAACTGGGTTCAAATCCCCACTCGGTATGAGCCTCTTGCCATGTGACTTTGGCCTGTCGCGTGTGCTTTTGGCCAGAGCTGCCTCACTGTAAGCGGTAAAGACAGTTTGGTGTCGTGGTTAAGAGCGCGGACTCTAATCTGGGAGAACCGGGTTTGATTCCCCGCTTCTCCACATGCAGCTGCTGGTGTGACCTTGGGTCAGTCACAAGTTCTGTCAGAGCTGTTCTCTCAAGGGCAGTCCTCGAAAGAGCTCTCTCAGCCCTACCTACCTCACTGGGTGTCTGTTGTGGGGAGGGGAAGGGAAAGGGATTGTAAGCCGCTCTGAAACTCCTTTGGGTAGTGAAGGGCGGGGTATAAATCCAATCTCCTCCTCCTCTTCTAAAATATTGGGCATGGGGGAGATGTACCCTGCCCTGAGCTTCTTGGAAGAAGACCGGGAAAAACATTTGAGTAAGGCTCACAGATTCTAATCTGGGAGAACTGGGTTTGATTCCCCACTCCTCCACTTGCACCTGGCTGGATGACCCTGGGTCAGTCACAAGTTCGCTCAGAGCTGTTATCTCAAGGGCAGTTCTTGAGAGAGCCCTCTCAGCCCCACCTACCTCACAGGGTGTCTGTGGTGGGGAAAGGAAGGGAAAGGAGTTTGTAAGCCGCTCTGTGACACCCTTCGGGTAGTGAAGGGCCGTGTATAAATCCAATCTCCTCCTCCTCCTCCTCCCTTGCTCCAGGTGCTGGGGACCCCGACACGAGAACAGATCCGCGAGATGAACCCCAACTACACGGAGTTCAAATTCCCCCAGATCAAAGCACACCCCTGGATAAAGGTAAAAACGACGAGGCGGGCAGTATAAGCAGAGAGAGTTAACGGGTACTGCCCTCTGCTGTCCAGAATGGTAGAAGGCTGGAGGATATTTTGGATCCCAGGGCCTCTGGCACTGAATGCTTGTAGAGGTTCTCTGGCGTGGCAGGAGTAGGTCTCCTCAGCTCATTAAGAACCGGTACTTCAGATTCAGCGGCAAGGAAGGTGGAGCCCCGTGATGCCTACCAGCTACACACAGCGTAGGATCTTGCGGTGTACCCTGCAAATGACACACGGGCTCTGGAACGCTATGCTTGACAGCTTCCATTGCGGGGTGGGGGAACGAGCACGAAGGCATTTCCAGTTTGCATTGTACAACCCGCACTGTGCGGGTGTCGGATTTAAAATGTTGGGATTCGTGCAGAGTGCAGGAGGGGAGGGGACTGGGCTCCCAAGAGCAGAGGAGGCCAAGTGGGTGGGGCTTGTGTTCGAGATCTGCCCACGTGGATGGCAGCTCTCATTTTGGTCCAGGTAGTTTGGGGCTGTACAATGTGCCGTGGTGACTTGGTTGTGCCCGGGGAAAAATTCATAGGGAACAGCAGCTTGTTGTACTGACTATCGGAGTCTCCCCACTTAGATTCTTACAAAGGTTCTTACCTTTAAAGCCCTATATGGTCAGGGACCTACATACCTAAGGGGACCACCTTTCCCCACATGTTCCCCAGGGAGCACTAAGATCGGGGTCCCAAAATTGCCTGACCCTACCATGCCCTAAAGAAGCCAGGCTAGCTGTGACGAGGGCCAGGGCCTTCTCAGTGGCAGTCCCGTACTGGTGGAATGAGCTCCCGGATGACGTCAGGGCCCCGTGGGACCTTTTACAGTTCTGCAGGGCCTGTAAGATGGAGCTCTTCCACCAGGCCTTCGATTAGGGAGCCGCCCCTTCCAACACTGAGGCCCTGGCCCCAATACGAACACCAATTTAAATATTGTTATCAATAGCCTGACAAGAACCCAGACTACAGCAGCAGTGGATTACCTTGGATGCCGCCAGGGCTATTTTTGGGCAGGAACGCACAGGAACGGAGTTCCGGCTGGCTCCCAAGTTGGCCACGCCCAGCAGGAACTAATTAGCATAATAGGCCACACCCAACAGCAGGAACTCATTAGGATTGGCTACATTAGGGGTGTGTGGCCTAACATGCAAAGGAGTTCCTGCTACAAAAAAAGCCCTGGGTAAACAGAATAACAAGCAAACAAGGTAAACAGAATAACAAGCAAAAGGTGGGTGTGGCTGGATGACCACACTTCTGGTAACATGGGGGTGCGGCCTAATGTGCTAATGAGCTGTGCCGTCAGGGGTGTGGCCTAATAGGCTAATGAGTTCCTGCTGTTGGGTGTGGCCTATTATGCTAATGAGTTCCTGCTGGGCTTTTTCTACAAAAAGAGCCCTGGATGCCGCTATCATCTATGAGTATACTAGCACTTTATGGTCTGTCTTATTGCCATACCATTGTGCTTTTATTGAATTCTGTGTTTTAGTTGTTTTAGACATATTGTGTGTAAGCCGCCCTGAGCCTGCCTTGGCAGGGAGGGCAGGATACAAATAAATAAATAAAATAAAAAGATGGTGCTTTGCTTGTCCGACTGGGATTTGCTACTTAACGTTTTCAGCAGTGCAGACTAGAAACCCATCTGGATTCCATGTTTTTTTTAGATGGCTTTCGTGCCAACCCCACGATGTTGGCTTTCAGGGAAACTTCCTCTGATATAGCATCCCTTGATTTAAGGGGCCGAGGACATCAGTGTGGGGTTTAAATAGTTTGGGCTTGTGGCCGACTCTGCATCTGTCCTTCTGGCCGCCTCCCCCTGCAGGTATTCAAGCCCCGCACGCCGCTGGAGGCCATCTCGCTGTGCAGCCGGCTGCTGGAATACACGCCCGCCACCCGCCTCTCCCCGCTCGAGGCCTGCGCCAACAGCTTCTTCGACGAGCTGCGCGAGCCCAACACCCGGCTGCCTAATGGACGCGAGCTGCCCCCGCTTTTCAACTTCAGCCCCGTGGGTAAGTGGACTGAGAATGGGGCAAACCTGCACGGAAGCGGACTTTGGAGATCAAGCAAGCGTTTGCTGGGGGGGAGAGCATTTAGTTTTCTAGGACGTTCCACTGCTGACCTAAGAATGGCAGTCCTCAAAAGGGGAAGCTTCAAAGGGAGATTACAGCGTGAGACGGCTGAATGTGGGTTCATTCACAAGTTCAGAGTGAAGGAACCCAACCCCATAGGACTGAATGGGGATGTAGGATTTTTAATCTCTACAGAGGCTGATTTTCTGCCCCCCAAGCATTTGACCCCTGCTCTAATCAAGCTGATTACATTTTACATGGTAACTCTGCATCCTGACTCCTTTCTTTGCAGTACCCCTCCTACCTTCAGGCCAGGATATAAGGACTCGGGGATCTCCCTTCCTACTTGTATTTGGTGACGGGAGCTTGGACTCTGAAAAATGCATACCCTGGAAATGTTATCAATCTCTAAGATGCTACTGGGATTGAATCTCCCCTTGCCAGGGGAGGCCCACGATGCCCCCATAGAGCCAGGAATCCAAATCCGCAGCGCTGGAATTTTAATCTCGGGAATCCTTCTTCCACACCCTGTGCCTTGACTCCCAACTTCCTAATTTTTAATTCTTAAAGCGACATAATGATCGGGATTTTTTTAAAAAAGTAATGCTTCCCCTCTCTAAGGGCCCATTTTCTGCACTCTTCTTTTAATCCATGCTCACCACGGTGTCCTCCAAGCAAATCTGCACTAAAATCAAGTTCAGCCTTCTTTTAAATCCAGGTTCTCCCCCCCCCCCTTCTGCACTAAAATCGAGTTCAACCTTCTTTGTATTCCGGGCATTTCCCCCCCATTCTGCATTACATTACTGACCTTCAGTGGCCAGCCCGGTTTCAGCCTGCTGTTGCCCCGAGGTTATTTGGCCGGTTTCAGCCTGCTGTTGCCCCAGGGTTATTTGGATGCCGTTTTGCCATGGACTTAAATTGCCTTGGACTTAAATTGGCTACAGGCATGGACGGCTTCAAAAGGGAATTAGATAAGCATCTGGAGCAGAGGTCCATCAGTGGCTATTAGCCACAAGGTATAGATAGGGGCTCTGGGGCAAGTGATGCTCTGTCTTCTTGGTGCTTGGGAGGGGTCAACAGTGGGAGGGCTTCTAATGTCCTGGCCCCACTGGTGGACCTCCTGATGGCACCTGGTATTTCTGGCCACTGTGTGATACAGAGTGTTGGACTGGATGGGCCTTTGGCCTGATCCAACATTGGCGTCTCATGTTCTTATGAACTTGTGCAGACTCCTAAGACTGTACCTGGACCGCAAACCATTTTGTCTTTGTGAAATTAAATCGGGGGTGACAATCAAACACACCCCGTTGCCTTTTTTTAAGCTGTAGACTCGTTGGGCTCTACTTGACTCAATACAATTTTTTTTAAGTGCTTTAATACTATGAGGAAGGGGTAAGTCTGCTCTCTCTCTCTCTCTCTCTCTCTCTCTCTCTCTCTCCCCTGAGCAGCTCTGCGAGCTCGAACCCTCTGCTTTAAAATGTGGGGAGATTCACAGTGGCTCAGGAAGCCTGTGAAGATTTCCGGCCCCTACCAACCGCCCCCTTCCGTCTCTCTTCCCTTGCAGAACTATCCATCCAGCCATTGCTCAACCCCAGCCTCATTCCGCCACACGTCCGGTCCCAGGCTGGCTCAGTGGGATCCGTGCCTGGCTCCACGACTGCACAAAGTGAGTGGTTTTCTCCGTGGAAGCGGATTATATGGCGCGTCCCCACTTCGTGGGAGGGGGCCATTCTTGAGGACCTGCTTCCCAATGGATTCTGGGAGCAGAGGGGGAAGGGTTCAGCATTCCCCCTGAACCTGGTTTCTTTTTTTTCCTTTTTTTTTTTTGTAGATGAAGGGAGATTGGGAAGCGACAGGAGCCAGGTGACGCCTGGAGACGGCGCAGGACCCATCGCCAACACGTCCTGAGGGGCTGCCGGGCCAGGGGGGCAGGCCCCTCCACTCTCCCCCACCCCCCCAGGCCACCCACATGGACTTCTCTGAACTGTGAACGGTGGGGGAAAGCGACCGCAGCCCAGGAGACCGCACGGAGCCTGCCTCCCGTTGGCCAAGGGGGAGGCCAGTCAGAGACGAGACGGCCGCTTGGACGGGAGGGGGGACGTTCCCGTCTCCCCGGATCACTTGCCACGACTCCCTCCCACGTGGCCCCACGATGCCTTGGCACGGGGAGAGGGCAGGGGGAACTCCCATGGTTTTAAGGGCTCCCTTTTCGAAAAAAAGCAGTTCAGGCTGGTGCCTCCGGGAAGGGGGTAGAGAGACCCGAGGGCTGCCTGCGATGCTTCCTCTCTTCCCCCCTCCCCCAGTACGTCCCACCCACCCACCATCAGGGCCGGCCTGAGGGGTTTGTGCGCCCTAGGCGAGGCCGCCTCGTGGCGCCCCCCTCGGATGCCAACCTCCCAGTGGGGCCTGGAGACCTCCCAGCTGACCGCCTGGGGGGGTGAGAGAGCCTGTGAGGTAGGTGGGCTCAGAGAGCTCTCCGGAGAGAGCCCACAGGAGGAGGAGGGAAGAGGGAGGAGGGGCGGCAGGCTCCCCCCCTCCCCACCCGTCTGGCTCACACATTTTCATCCTAGCTCGGGAAGGAGGGCTCCGGAGCAAACAAATTGATGCAGGAGCCACATCGCTCGCTCACCACTTTAAGGCCAGGAGCTCACAAAGTAGGATTTCTGCTCGCAAGACTCCTCAGCTTCGAGGGAGCGTCGTTGGGGGGGGGGTGCGTGCCTCGAAGACCGGGGAAACACGCGAGGCTCTGCGGGCTGGAGCGGCCACAGCAGCGGGAGGGGGCAGCAGGCTCCGCAGGCACTGCTCTTCCTCACTCCCTTTCGGGACGTCTAGCCGCAGTCGCTCTGCCCCAGCCGGGCTGGGCCAGGAGACAAACCTGCGGCCTTGCCCACCCGGAGGAGCGCGGCGGCCCCGAAGGGAGCAGTAAGCCCTGCTGTGCGGCCGGCAGCCTGAAGAGGAGCTCCTGAAAGGCACACAGAGAAGGCTAGTTTTAAGTTCCCGCCCACCCCCTTCCCAGCTGTAAATACGTCTCCCCTTTCCGCCCCGTCCCTCTCCTTCCAAATGGTTTCTTTTTACCGTTCTCCCTGTAAATAGATTATAATTTTTTTTCTTAACGCAACATTGCAATGATCGCCCCCCCGACCCTATTCTCCCACCCTCCACCTTCAAATCGCTGTAGGATTGAAGGTTCCCCCCCGCCCTGCGGAGCCAGGGTGCAGCCTGTGGATAACCCCCACCCCTCCACACACACCAATCATCACTGCCTTCCTTTCCCTCCTGACATAGTGTGTTAGTTTCTTTCTTAGGTTTTTTGGCTGTGTACAGACATCCGGTTCAATAAATTATTGGCATGAACGGAAAGGACAGCACGGGATTCCTTATTCTTGCATGGCATGTCCAGGGGAGGGGGGATTGGGGCCCAGAAATACGGGCGAGTTAGGATTAACTGCTGCACGCAATGCAAAATACAGTGAAGTCGGACATTTTTAGCGGTGGGGGGGGGAGAGGGCTGCTGCTAGTTAAGGAGTAGATGCCCCCAAGCTTTAAGATAAGTCTCCCCAGATCTCGGAAATGGCGGGAGCTGTTCCTTCCCGTGCACACGTCAAGCTGCCTTAGAATCATAGCGTTGGAGGGGACCTCCAGGGTCATCTAGTCCAACCCCCCGCACAATGCAGGAAATTCACAAACACCTCCCCCCCCACACACCCCCAGTGACCTCCTGCTCCACACCCAGATGACAAAAAACCCTCCAGGATCTCCAGCCAAATTGGCCTGCAGAAAAATTGCTTCCTGACCCCAAAGTGGTGATCGGCATTTCCCTGGGCGTGTAAAAAAGGGCCATGAGAACTGAGCTGCGACGCAACCCTCCCTGCCCTCCCTCTTGTGATCTGCCTAAGTTCAACAGCATTGCTGTTAGATGGCCACCTATGCCTCTGTTTGAAAACCTCCAAAGAAGGAGAGCCCACCACCTCCCGAGGAAGCCTGTTCCACTGAGCAACCACTCTAACTGTCAGGAAGTTCTTCCCAATGTTTAGCTGAAAACTCTTCTGATTGAATTTCAGCCCGTTGGTTCTGGGTTCCGTCCACTGAGTGAGACGGTCTCTCAAGGTCAGTATCGTCCACTCAGACCGGCAGCAGCTCTGCAGGTTCTCAGAGAGAGAAACGCTCACATCACTTACCCCCAGATATTTTAAAATGGGGATAACGGGGATTGAACGTGGGACCTTCCCCGTGCAAAACAGAGGCTCTTCGCTGAGCCGCGGCCCCTCAGTCTTTAGAGTTGCTTCATTCGCTGCCTTTCTTACCATTCTGACATCGCTGGGCAAAGTTAAGGCTGCCGTTTTTAAAACTTGAGCAGGGCCCGAGTCTTTGAACGCTGCAGGGCACTGACTAGCTCGGGCTGCTATCGGAAGCAACTAAGGTGAAGCACACTTTGGTGACTATTTTTCAGCAAAGGGCTGCTTCAGACCTTAAGGGTTTCCTCCGTCAAAGAACAATGCCACGCAGAGAACTGGTATGCAAACTGTGCGAGGAGGGTCAGAGGAGAGTTTCTCATGTTGATCGCAGGTGCGTGCTGGAAGTAGTAATTAACCGCGGCTTCGTAACCCAGGCAGGGCATTTGTGCGCACCGGTAGGCACATTCGATCACTGTAGGCTGCTTTTCATGCCTCCAGTGCATTACAGCTACTCTGCTGATCTGCATAAGGAATGTCTGGGTACCCTTAGAATCTAAGAAACTAAAATCTCCTCGAGACCTCACGTCCAATGTTCCCTCTAAGCTGTGGGGTCTTGTGAGCAAAAATTCTACTTTGTGAGCTACTGGCATTAAAGTTGTGAGCGAGCGATTTGGCTACTGCACAAATTAGTTTGCTCTGGAGCCATCTTTTCCTGAGCTAAGACAAAAATGTGTGAGCCGAAGGCTAAGAAACTGTGAGCTAGCTCACACTAACTCAGCTTAGAGGGAACACTGCTCATGTCCCCTGAGTTTGTTAGCCTAAATTTCGCTCCCAGTATCCTCCCTGGTCGCAAACTGAACACAGGAGCAACCAAGAGTCAGACGCAATCTGCTTTGTGCAGTTAAATTTGGGAAATGATTGCTTTTTATTAAATTAACCGGAGATCTCCCTATTTAAATTGTTTACTACTCCCGAGGGAAGGGAGTGTATGAACTCAAGGGCTTCCTACCAACATCTTCTGTGGGGCTGGGGGGGATTATGAGGACAGCAATTATTACATGATAGCCTTGTTTAATCTTTTCATCCCATGGTGTCCAGCCATGCCACCTGCTGTTCTCAAGGGAGAAGACTGCCAGCAGTAACAAGGTTTCCCCGTGGTGTAATCACTACAAGCACAGTTATAAGCTGATGTGACCAAAGTTGTTGATTTGCTAGGGTGTCACCCCATAGTTAAGCTGTTCCAATGTGCCACTTTTATGCACTTTGTTAGAAATGTGACACTCTTATGTAGCGGGTGTTGCAGTGTTACGACGTCAACGTTTTAGAAATGCAGAGGAGCAAACTATAAATGGAACTAAATGTTCAGTGGTCAGGATAGACAGAAAAGGCTTGTGCTGTCGGTTGGGGTCAGCTGTCTAGGTTATAGCCAGAACAGCCCCTTGAATGTGGATCTGAAGAAAATTAAGAAGGGGAAACGAACTCAACCCGAAATAGACTGAAAATGCTACAAGGGTCAAGCTACAGCAGATAAAATATCAAAATAAATATTATATGGTGTACATAATAGTCAATATCAGGCTGTGTTGAGTCAGAACAAGCTTAACATGAGCTGTAACAATTTCCCAGACAAAGTTGATGAACGTGTCAAATGAGCAACACAAAACCGTACGCGTTTCGGCCTCAAGGGCCTCCCTCAGTGGTCACGAATGCATGTTTTTTTAAGAAACACATCCAGAGAACAGTAATATACATCAATCCTGACCAGGTGTTGTTGTTGGGAAATACAAAAGGAAATAGGGGGGGAAAGCCAAATTGTTATAATAGAAATAAGCATTATTAATGCTGCAATGAAATTTTTTGGGGAAAATTCTGCAGAAACCTGGTATAAAGACTGGACTTCCTGTGTTTGAATGTGAGTGGTTTCTGCGGTTAAGTGCCTGCTGCTATCCGATGCGTAGTGCTGATCCTTTAGCATTTTCCCCCGTTTGGTGTTGTGGTTAGGAGCAGCGGACTCTAATCTGGGAGAACCAGGATTGATTCCCCACTCGTCCACATGCAGCCAGCTGGGTGACCTTGGGTCAGTCACGAGTTCTCTCAGAGCTCTCTCAGCCCCACTTACCTCACAGGGTGTCTGTTGTGGGGAGGGGAAGGGAAAGGAGATTGTGAGCCGCTCTGAGACTCTGAGTAAAGGGCAGGGTGTAAATCCAATCACTCTTTTCTTCTCTCTCCCCTTCCTCCCATCTCTCCTTCCTTGGGGAGCAGAATTAAATACTACATGGGAGATATTGCATCATCCTTGCATTCCATCATATAGCCGACCTTGAGGACAAATGTGACATTTGATTTCAATTGCTGGTCGATGACACACACACCCAGAAACACTGGAAACTATACCAGGTTTGTTTGCAGGTTAAATGTTCTCAGGTTTAAATGGTCATTTGCATATTTATGAAACTTAGCTCCTATATGATTTTTTACTTTATAGGTTATAACATCAATGGCAATTTATGTGACAGAGCAGTTACCATGCTAAGGGGCCCATGGTCTGCTTTATAAGCCTTCGTTCTCTCAGAGCTGTTCTCTCAGAAGCAGTTCTCGAAAGAGCTCTCTCAGCCCCACCCACCTCACAGGGTGTCTGTTGTGTGGAGGGGAAGGGAAAGGAGTTTATAAGCCACTTGGAGACTGAGTGAAGGGTGGGGGATAAATCCAATCTCTCTTACATAGTACCACACAATATATGAGGTAGGAATGGTTTTGGGTTTTTTTTGCAGAATTTTACAAAAAAAATTCAATACAGCATTAATAATGCGTTTCCATTATAACAATTTGGCTCCCCCCCCCTTTGTATTTCCCGATAACAACACCCGGTCAGGATTGATGTATATTATTATGCTTTTTTAAAGTATGTGTTATTGACCACTGAGGAAGGCCCTTGAAGCCGAAATGCGTATGGTTTTGTGTTGGCCATTTGACGGGTTCATCAACTTTTCCCTGGGAAATTATTACAGCTTAAGTAAAGCTCGTTCTGTCTCTCAACGCAGCCTGGACTATTCAGGCCCAATATTTTTAATTTACTATCGTGTACACCATATAATAAATGTTTATTTGGGTATTATTTTATCTGCTGTAGCTTGATTTTTGTGGATCTGAAAACCCAGCGTGGTGTAGTGGTTAAAGTGCGGGACTACAATCTGGGACGCCCAAGCTCGAATTCCCTCATGCCACAGAAGCTCAGCTGGGTGACCTTGGGCCCAGTCATACCCACTCAGCCTAGCCAACCTCACAGGGTTGTTATGAGGATGAAACGGAGGAGAGGAGAACAATGTAAGCTGTTCTGGGCCCCCATTGGGGAGAAAGACGGTATAAGAAGAAGATATTTGATTTATACCCCACCCTTCACTCAGAGTGGTTTACAATCTCCTTTCCCTTCCCCTCCCCACAACAGACACCCTGTGAGGCAGGTGGGCCTGAGAGAGCTCTGAGAGAAACTGCTCATGAGAGAACAACTCTGACAGAACGGTGGCTTGCCCAAGGTCATCCAGCAGCTGCAAGCGGAGTGGGGAATCAAACCTGGTGCTCCCAGATTAGAGTCCACGCACTTAACCACTACATGAAACACCAAAGTAATGTTTTGCCTCCTTAGTCAGTAGGGGTACTGGACCTCCAAATCAGAAGCTCTACTACAGAGCTCAGTGCTGTCTGCTGGAATGCAGCTGTCATGAGGTAACTGTGACGGTCCATGTTTTGATGGTTCTGTGTAAAAATGCCCATTTAATAGTTTCCCCTCCCTAATGATCAGGGTTGTCTTACTGTTGCCTAATAAATTCTCTGGGTAGCTTGGAAATTGGGTGTCTTGGATCACACGTGTCCCAAACTTCAGAGTTCGGTCTTATTACAAGTTTGATCTGCTTTTTTCATAATCCCACCAAGACTTAAACTTGTGTCAGCTTTTCTAACAACAACAACAACAAAAGTATTTGACTGCCTACCCAGGTCTCTTTTGGGGTAAAGCTGGATTTCCCTGGATTATGTGAATAATTGGGACAGAACTTGAAGTGGGAAAGGCCTCCTCACAGCAGGGCCAATTCCCACCTTTTATTCCAATGAATCTGTACACACGCCTAAAAAACTAGCAGACATGTGCCTGTGCAGCTACCTTTTTAGTTACCCCCTTGGGTTTCACAAAGGGTGACCAAACTCTGTGCCTCGTTTAGATGTCCAAGGCTAGTTTTTTAGTGTAAAGCTTGATATTGTTTACTGTATTCCCCACCACCACCTAACGGAAAGATTAATCTTGCTAAGTAAGCTGTTTCAATCCCGCAAATCTCAAATAGGCTTCTAGCTCTCACGACGGCAGGATAAATCATAAAAGTGATTACGCAGGCTCCATCTTTTCTCCGGTGCCAATGTTCTATCCCCTTCCTGTGCCCGGTTCAGTACCTTATGACTAAGGGTTCCTGTTTGGCAGTAAGCCAGTGACTGCGTTTTTCTACCATGAATACATAAGCTGGGGAACACTGGCCAATCATGGGTCCCTGACAGGACTATTATCCCTATCCTACGGGGAACTGAAGAGGTGCGTGTCACAAAGATTATTTTTAGGTGTGCGCCTGAAAAGAACCATTACGGAGTCCCAGGAAGTGTGTGGGTTGCAGTGGAGGAGCAATTACTGACGGGATGACAGACAGGTACCTAGGAGGGACGGGAACTCAATAAGGAGGGGACGGTTCAGACGGGGGTGGAGGGGAATCCAGCCTGGTTGGAACTGTGGTAGATGTGCCAGTGGGGGAAAACCTCTATGTTAGGTGGGGGGGGTGTATGCCATATAATTACATAAGCATTGATTAAAACTTGCTTTGCAATTTTATCAGCTGCCCAGAAAACCACATCTTACAATTTAGACATGCGGCAGTCGGGCCCCTAACCAGCTGACTTTACCTTTCCCAACAGCTACACGCTCACTTTATCGTAGCCAAGGCATTTACTGTGGAGTAACTCAGAATTACGGCAACTGGGCCAGATTCCGGTTTGGTGTACCGTGGGCAAGCCGTAGTTCTGATAAGAGCTGTTCTTGAAAAAGAGTAGTTTCTGTCAGAGCTCTCTCAGCCCCACCTACCTCACAGGATGTCTGTTGTGGGGAGGGGAAGGGAAAGGAGTCTGTAAGCCGCTCTGAGACTCCTTTGGGGAGTGAAGGGTGGGGTATGAATCCAATCTCTTCTTCTCTCTTCTTCTTAAAAGAACAGATTCCCTCCCTAAACGTCATGCCTGGGGGCTGCCAATAAAAAGGAGTGATTTTTCACATGAAGGGTCATGGCAACTGGACTGTGTAGTCACCACAGATGGTCTGCCACAACCGGGAACCTTTTTTCATACTGCCCTGGTGTAAAAAACTGGGACATCTGTTGCAAGGGCTTTCGAAGACCCAGTAGTAGATCCATCATACCCGAGCCCCCAAGTCCAAACAGTCTTGTGATTGACCATTCGGTAAGGGACCTAATATACCTGTAAGTTTCCTCAGTGGGTTTCAGGGTCACAGAAATAAGAACTTTCCTAGATTATTTTATCTTTCCCTTGCCACTTGGAAACGAAAAAAAATAAAAAATGGTGTCATCAAAGAAGATGTGGCCGTATCTGTTGCCTCATAATTAATTTTTTAAAACTTTTTTTAGACCCGCTCCCTGGCTGGGATTGCATTTTACTACAAACTTCGGCTTTTCTCAGTGGCACAGAAGGGGCAGTTGTTATCAAAGGCTGTCCTGACAAGGGAAGACAGGCAACGCTTGTTAAATGCGGCAGACCATCTGTGGGGACTACACAGTTGAAAGCCAGTTTGGTGTCGTGGTTAAGTGCACGGACTCTAATCTGGGAGAACCGGGTTTGATTCCCCACTCCTCCACTGGCACCTGCTGGTGTGACTTTGGGTCAGTCACAAGCTCTGGCACAGCTGTCCTTGATAAAGAGCAGTTTGTGTCAGAGCTCTCTCAGCCCCACCCACCTCACAGGGTGTCTGTTGTGGGGAGGGGAAGGGAAAGGAGTTTGTTAGCCGCTCTGAGACTCCAAGTGAAGGGCGGGGTATAAATTCAATCTCTTCTCAAATTCTCAGATACCTTTCTCTCAAGATTAGGCATTACGCTCTGGGTGTAAGAACTTTCTGGCACGAAAGTTCCTGGCACGAGAGACGTCCGGTTGTCCTCGGCTAGGCACAGGGCTTTTTCGGCCCCGGCGCCTACCTGGTGGAACTCTCTGCCTGAGAGCATCTATGTCTTGCGGGATTTACTATCTTTCCGCAGGGCGTGCAAGGCAGGGATGTTCCGCCAGGCATTTGGTTGAGGACGACAGGATGTATAAAATCTGGCAATCTCGCACACACACACCCCTCTGCAGCCCCCCCCCCCCGCAAGGCGGTTTGTGGGATTTAAAATCTCTTCCGCCATCTTGGGATGTGTATTGTTTTTAACCTCCTGACGTATTATAGGCATTTTAAAGTTGGTTTTAACTGTATTGTTTATTGTGTCTGTTTTTTC
Organism: Gekko japonicus; assembly: GCF_001447785.1. NCBI lineage: Eukaryota > Metazoa > Chordata > Lepidosauria > Squamata > Gekkonidae > Gekko > Gekko japonicus. Next base: position 452,365 of record NW_015164690.1, read on the forward strand.
TTGTAAGCCGCCCTGAGCCCTGCTTGTAGGGAAGGGCGGCCTGGCAAATCTAATTTAATAAATAAATAAATAACCCTATTCTGCCATTAAAAAAAGAAAAGAAAGAACCTGGGTTTTATTTCTCCACGGCTAAGTGGAAATAATACCACCCATTAGCTCAGGAACCCAAGGCCCAGCAGAGTGCAGTTCGAGGGGAAAGATGTCAGTCAGCACGCCCGATGTTAGAAAAATGATTTTATAGCTCCACCGAGGCCAAGATGAAATGGGAGGAACTCCTGAACTGAATATAACCAAACTTTTTAAATTTACAATAAATTGTGCGGTTGAGACAGTACCAAACTTCACAGTCCATTCTATGGCACCCCAACCTTGCACACACAAAAAAAGGCAATGTCCCAAGAAAACCTCCATACGAGGCATGTAAGTGGGGGTGGGGCTTGGCCCAGACACAAACTGAACAGGTTCCATTTGGGCACCGTGCGATCAGTGCGCAAGTGCTGGGAGACTCAAGCCTGACCGATGATGGAATTACGGAAACTGCCCTCCGCTTCCCGCTGCCATGCATCGGGTTCTTGTGCAAGGAAGAGCTGAATGACGCTTGGCCCCTATACAAACGCGTTAACCTGGACGTTGCCTTCCAGCGTAGTCTCGTAAATCTCTATCGTCCCCCCCAAGGGGAGTGGATCGGTGCTCTCTAAGATCGCAATGGTCTCCCCAAATTCAGTGCACATGATCGCGTAGGTCGGCTGGGCGGTCGCCGCAAAGGACCCTGCGGACTGGAGCACGCCCTGGTTGACCACCAGCTGCGTGTGGGTCTTGCGGTGGCTGCGCAGGTTGGACAGCGTCTTAAAGGTCTTGGGGCACACAGGGCAGGGGTGGGGGCGCTCGCCAGTGTGGATGCGCCGATGCTCAGCCAGGTGCATGGACTGCACGAAGGCCTTGCCGCAGTCCGGGCAGAGGTAGGGGCGCTCCCCCGTGTGCAGCCGCCGGTGCTCCTGCAGGTGGGTGGCCTGCCGGAAAGCCTTGCCGCAGTCCGGGCAAGGGAAAGGGCGCTCGCCCGTGTGGATGCGCTGGTGCAGCTGCAGCCCAGAGGCCGCGACAAAGCTCTTGGCACAGACGGGGCACTTGTGAGGCCGCAGGCCGGTGTGGCGCTGTTGGTGGCGGCTCAGCCCGCTGGCGGTGGTGAAGGCCTTCCCGCAGATCGGGCAGAGGTGAGGGCGCTGGCCCGAATGGACCAGCTGGTGCATGGCCAGCTTTGCCAGGGACCCCAAGTACTTGCCGCACGACAGGCAGGGGTAAGACTGGGCCGTTGCATGCTCCTGGCGCCGGCCGCAGCGGTGCTCCTGCAATTTGGAAGTCAGCACAAAGAGGACGCCGCAGTCCGGGCAGCGCTGGGGCTCCTGCCCGGAATGGCTAAGCCGGTGCAGTTCCAGGAGGTGGCGGCGTGGGAAGCACTTATCACAGTCCGGACAGGAGAAGGCCAGGCACCCCGCATGCGTAGTCCGGTGCAGGGCTGACTGGGGCCCCTCCCCATTGGCTGCGTGCAAGAGGCGGTGCTGGCGGAGGTTGGAGGACTGGGTGAAGCGCTTGTCGCAGACCTGGCACTGGTAGGGGCGCTCCCCGGTGTGCGTCACGTGATGCCGGGCCAGGTTGGCCTGGGAGACGAAGGTCTTGCCGCACTCCGAGCACTGGAAAGGCCTCTCCCCGGTGTGCGTCCGCAGGTGGTTCCGCACGTGCACCAGCTTCTTGAATTTTTTGCCGCAGGTGGGGCACTTGTGCTTGCGCTCCAGGACGTGCACCACCCGCTTGTGCCGCACCATCCGGATGTGGGTGGAAAAGGCCTTTCCGCACTGAGGGCACAGGAAACCAGTGCTGGGCGCCTCAGTGGCTGTCCCTGTGCTGGGAGGGGAGGAGGAAGAGGAGGAGGAAGAGCCATTCACGCCAGACTTTCCGACAGCCGGAGCCTCAGGAGGTTGGTTGGGTGCCTGTTCTCCTGCCCCGCGAGCAGGCGGGACCCCACTCTTACCAGCATGGGTGCGACGGTGGTAGAGAAACTTTGTCATGTTACTGAAGGTTTTACCGCAGTGGCAGCGGTGCAGGGGGTTGGCGGTGTGGCTCTTCCGGTGCACAATCAAGGTCATCTCGGTGGAGAAGCCGAGCCCGCAGTCCACGCAGAGGTAGAGTGCCTCCCCTTTGTGGACGCGCATGTGCTGCTCCAGGGACGTCGCCTTCTTGAAGATCTTGTTGCAGTTGGGGCATTCGTAGGTGCCGTCCACGTGGACCCGCTGGTGCGCCAGCAGCCGCTTCGCCGTGGTGAAGCCGCGTTGGCACTCGCCGCACAGGAACTCCTCGCCGCCGCCAAGGTGCTCCTGCTGGTGCCGCCGCAGCGCCTCCGCCGTACTGAAGGCCTGCTGGCATTCGCCGCAGCGGAAGGCCGGAGCGGGGGGAGCGGCGTCCGGAGGCTCCTCGGGGCCTGGCGCCGGGGCCGTGTGCGGACCGCTGGTCTCCTGGGCCGCAGCCTCGGGCACCTCCCCGCTTTCTTTCTCGATCTCTGTGAAATGCTCGCCTTGGTGCTCCAGCAGTTCCTCCGGTGTCAGGAAGAGGCGGGCGCACTCCGAGCACTCGTAGGGATGAATGGGCAGAGCGGGTTGGGAGGGAGGTGGGGACTCCGGCTGGGGGAGCTGGGGAGCTGGTAAGTGGGCCAGCGGGGAAGGAGCCGTCTGGCAGGATGACGGAGCTGACGGCCGGGGCTCCCCTGCGGCCTCCTGCTTCTGGTGTGTTTGCCGGTGCACCAGCCACAGGCTCGTGGAGGGAAACAGTTTGTTACACTCGTTGCACTGGTAGCGGATCTGTCCCACGGAAGCCGACGGGGGTGGGGGCTGGCTCGGCACCTCCCGGGGGTGGACCTCCTGGTGGGCCAGCAGTTCGTCCGGTGAGAAGAGGACACACCCACACTCCAGGCACTGGTAACGGCTGCCCTGCTGGGACCCGGCATCCACCACAGTGGCGGCGGCTGGGGCCTCGTGGGGCTCCGTTAGGTGCCCTTCCTGGTGGATCAGCACCTCTTCCAAAGTGTCGTAGAGACACCCACACTCTGAGCACATGTACTGTTGCTGGAAGAACAGAGAAGCCAGGTCTTCTTCCATAATGCCTGCAAGTGGGGGAGAGAAAGAGAGAGATGTGACCAAGGAAGCTGAAAGGAAGCGTGGAAAGGTTTTATTTCTTTTATCCGATTCATTTGTACCCTGTCCTTCTTCCCAGTGGGAACCCAAAGCGGCTTAACAGCATTCTCCTCTTCTCCGTTTTATCCTGGCAGCAACCCTGCGAGGTAGCTTAGGCTAAGAGTGTGTGACTGGCCCAAGGTCACCCAGCGAGCTTCCACAGCATGAGGGAGGATTGGAATCTGGGTCTTTCAGATACTAGTCCGACAATTTTTTTTTTTTTGGTGAGTAGTGTGTGTTTGTGTGTGTGCCTGAAAGTCATGGTCGGCTTCTGGTGATCCCCAGTGGGGCTTGGACGTTTCAGAGAGGTGGCTTGCTACTGCCTGCCTCTGCGTCCCGACCCTGGTTTTCCTTGGAGGTCTCCCATCCAAGTACTTGCCAGGGCCGGCCCTGCTTAACTCTTGACCAGACACACGCTGGCTCCGAAGGGTACTCCAATAATGCTAAACTACTTTAATGCCTCCTCTCTTGCTGGGAAAAAAAAAACAAGAGGGTAGGAAAACCTTGATTTTTGAAAGGTATGGCAAAGAGAAAACAACTGCAGTGTACCTTCTAATCCCCCCCCCCCTGAGAGGAGCAGTTCACATTCCAAGCAGAGTAGAACTGCTGTAATTTTAAAATGGGCAATGGGCAGTGCAAGACCCTCTGCGGCTCCCGACTGCTGCTGAGCGGGGCTTCCTGTGTTAATGAGCGGCCTCTCACGCACGCAGCTTAGGGGGGAACACTGCTGTCGGGTTTAGGACAAGAGCTATTCCACTTTTAATAAATACAATTAGCATGTGATAATAAGGCAGGGAGCATAAAACAGAAGTCCAGCGGCACCTTAAAGACTAACAAAATTTATTCCAGCACTAGATCCAGAACAGGTGTGGCCAAACTGTAGTTCGGGAGCCGCATGTGGCTTTTTCAGATGTGCGCCCTCCCGGCAGGGTGGCTAAGAAAGCTAAATATCATTAGCAAACAAATATCATTGGACAAATATCATTATCAATATCTGTTTTTACCGCTTTTGTTATTTTTGGCAGTCTCATTTAATGTTAATAACAAGCAAATCTGCATATGTCCCAGTAAAAACGTGTACTATTTTTTCATGTCTTGCGGCTCTCAAACGTCTGACGTTTATTCTATGTGGGCTCTTACATTAAGCAAGTTTGGCCACCCCTGGTCTAGAAAGTCAGAGTTCACTTCTCTTCTTCAGAGACAGAAGAAGAAGAGAAGAGAGAAGAGATTGGATTTATACCCCGCCCTTCACTTGGAGTCTCAGAGCGGCTTACAAACTCCTTTCCTTTCCCCTCCCCACAACAGACACCCTGTGAGGTGGGTGGGGCTGAGAGAACTCTGACACAAACTGCTCTTCTTCAAGGACAGCTGTGCCAGAGTTTGTGACTGACCCAAGGTCACATCAGCAGCTGCATGTGGAGGAGCGGGGAATCAAACCCGGTTCTCCCAGATTAGAGTCCGCAACACTTAACCACTACACCAAACTGGCTTGTCAGTTAGATAGATGTATTCATATGCAGAGAAGGGATGTCAGGGCTGCCTAACACAATATCCATTCAAATTAGCAATCAATTCACAAAGAATAGATGAGGACGCTGAATTGCTCACGGATAGACAAAGTAGGGTTAACAAAATAAAGGTAATGCAAGGAGAAACAAGTTCTGTTAAGCTGACTGGTGTAAGATATTAGCACCTATAGTGAAGAAAACACATCAAATCCTTGTTTACAGCTAGTGGAAAACTAACAAAACCGCAGATGGAGAGGGATTTTCTATTACCAAAGAGTAGGATCTTCACTTTAGAAAAAAAAGATGGCAGGAGGCATGGCAGGGGGCTTATAAAATGATGGACAGGGTGGAGGGAGAGAGGTTTTCCTCTCTGCCATATGAGGGGCGCTAGGTTCAGGTGTTTGGATGGGAGACCGTCAAGGAAGCCCAGGGTTGCTCTGCAGAGGCAGGCAATAGCAAACCACCTCTGAATGTCTCTTGCCCTGAAAACCCTACCATCAGTCAGATGCGACTTGACAGAAAATTTCACACACACCATTCAGGGCAGCCCAAAGGAAGTACTTCTTCACTCAGTGAGTAATTCAACGTTGGGATTCGTTACTAGGGGGGGGGGTTATGGGGTGTGGTGGGCAGGGTTGCCAACCTCCAGGTGGGGCCTGGATATCTCCTGCTTTTACAACAGCTCTCCAGACTAGAGAGATCAGTTTCCCCTGGAGAAAATGGCTGCTTCGGAGGGCGGACCCCACGGCATTGTACCCTGCTCACAGGTCCCTCCCCTCCTCAAATCCAGCCTTCTCCAGTCTCCATCCCTAAATCTCCAGGTATTCAACCAAACCCTGAGCTGGCAACTCTTGTGGTGGCCGCAAAAAGAAGAAAGAAACTGTGAGGTAACTGCGCTAGATAATATTTCAATAATAATCACAAAATTGTACAAAAATGTGTGCAGGAAATTATATAAATATACAAGACAATAGAAAATGATGTGTTGACGATGGTCTCCGGAATGCTCTATCGCTTCGATACTATTCTTCTTCCGAGAGTGAATGAAAACAGCGACTCTTGGTCTGTCTTTTCAACTAGTAGGTATCAAAAATCCATAATATTCACCGATGTATCCTGACTTAATTGCAAGAATTTCTCTGACAGAATGTTCCTGGGGGCAAGGTGCTTGTATACTGCCTTGCCCCAGGAACATTCTGTCAGAGAAACGTATATAATTTTCTGCACACATTTTTGTACGATTTTGTGATTATTACTGAAATATTATCTAGCGCAGTTAACTCAGTTTCTTTCTTCTTTTTGCGGTCTGTTCTGTGACTGTGACCATCATTTTTGAGCCAAACTCTTGTGGTGGGCCATTCAACCCAGTGACTTAGACTCGGGGAAGAGAGGCCCCTCAGCGACTAAAGGAAACCTCCACAGCCAGCAGCAGTCAACCTCAGAGTGACAAGCCATGGCATGTGGGGCAGAGCCGCCAGCTGGGAAATTCCTAGAGATTTGGGGAGTGGAGGCTGGGGAGGGCGGAGCTTGGGGAGGGACTTCAGCAGGGCATAACGCCATAGAGACCCACTTCCAAGACATCCATTTTCTCCAGGCGGACTGATCTGTGCCGCCTGGAGATCAGCTGTAATTCCGGGGTGTCTCCCGGTCCCGCCTGGAGGCTGGCAACGCTACACAGGGAGGGCCTCGTCCTCCAAGAGCTGTTTGCGACCAGTGTGTGAAAGCACGTGCCGGCCTCGATGCGTCTGATTCAGCAATATATAATAACCTCTATTGAACGGAGGCGTCCCAGCCTTAGGGGGGGGGGTCTCCCCACCCCCAAGTGGCTATTAGTTCTCCCCTTGGCTTTAAGGCGATTCCTCTGAAGGGGGCAGCGGGGGGGACTGGGGCTCTTTGACCCTCCCCACCTACCCAGGCCGCCGCTTCGGTGGGGGGGACGAAGGGGGGCAACTCACCCGGCCCGCGGGCCCAGCCCCACCGCTGCCGCCCGCTTTCGCCCCGGCGGTTGTCTTCTCCTCTCTCTCTCCCCCAAGGCCCGGCTTGGCCTAGGCGGCACCGCGCCCGCTCAACGCCTCACACCCCCCCCACCCCGAGGGGGAGCCAATCAGCGGCTTCGATACTAAGGGGGCGGTTCGGCTCGAGGGGCTTGGTGACGCAACGGCCGCCCGGACCTCAAACGGGAGGGGAAGGGGGGAGTCCGGGCACTCTCAGGACGGCTGTTGGGAAGGGGGCTTTTCTTTTTTTGAGGGGGGTGGGTGGGTGTTTGTTTAGACACGCCCAGTCACGAGGGGCGGCGAGCGGCGATTCCTCCCCCCCCTCCCCGTACGCCGATTACGTAACACCGAGCACTCCTGCGGACGTTCCCCTCCCCGCTTACGCAACGAGCGCCGTCGCCTTGACAGTGCGCGTGCCGTCTACGTAAACACCTCAGGGCTTTGCGTCGGGCGTTGTCGGAGCATGCGTAAAGGGACGTCCGCTTCGTATACCCCCAGCGTTAGTAACGCAGTTGGCCTCCATTGCCGCAAACGGGACGGCTCGCGCCTTCCGACGCTCCGGCTCCTCCTTTGGCGCTCCCCATCGTCAGAGTCTCACCGTTCCCTAAGTGAGGAGACCGGCGTTCCCCGCCCATCCCCCCCAAAAGAGGCCGCGAGCCGGTTTTCCACCTGAGCCGCGAGCGCAACGCACGCGCAATCGACGGTTATTCCCCCCCCCCTTCCCTCACAGCCGGCCGACGCCTGCGCGGTAGGCCTTCGAAGGAGGCAGAGGCGAGGCGAGCAGGTAGGCTGGGAGGGGAACGGGGGAAAACAACACCCGGCCTACGCGCTTGGGCGCATGCGCAATGAGGTAATCGAGGCGGAGTTACCTCGACGCAGACGCATCGAAGCTACCAGAAAGACATAAACGACGGTGTCGACAGCTGTGGCGGTTGGAAGCCGCGGTGAGTGGGGGGGTCGGGAAAGGGAGGAAATGAGCGAAGAATAATAATAAAAATGTAACAGACGAGACGGGTAAAGGAAAGCGAAGCGTATATTTTATACTGTTGGCGA
>NW_015164690.1:460241-469533 GCF_001447785.1 Gekko japonicus
GGGGAGAACACAGGATGTGGGCGGAGCCAGGGAGGCGACGCGCGCAGGGGGCGGGGCCTCGCACTGTGACGACAGCAGGGGGAGGAGAGGGAGGCGTGGCGGGGGCCGCGCGAGGACGGGGGCGGGCCTGTCCGTACCTTGACCGAGCGGCGCATGCCCTTGACTGAGGCTCCGGCGGCTACTGCCGCCGATGTGGTCTGGCGGCCGGTCGACGCCTTGTACGGCGCGCTGGGGTCCGCAGCTAGGCGGCGTTTCTCGGCCCAAGTAAGGAAGGAGTCGAATATGTGTTACGTAATGTGTGTTACACGGGAGAGCCGGTGTGGTGTTGGGTTGAAGAGTGCCAGGCTGGGCTCTGGGAGCGGCCCAGGTTAAAATCCCCCTTCGTGCCGGTGGAAGGTGGCCGGTTGACCTTGAGCCAGTCACACGCGCGCTCTTCGGCTAACCCACCACACTGGGCTGTAGAGAAGAGATTGGATTTATACCCCGCTCTTCACTACCCGAAGGAGTCTCAGAGCCCCTTACAATCTCCTTTCCCTTCCCCACAACAGACACCTTGCAAGGTAGGTGGGGCTGGGAGAGCTCCCTCAAGAACTGCTCTTGCGGGAACAGCTCTGAAAGAACTTGTGAATGACCCAAGGTCACACCAGCGGCTGCATGTGGAGGTGTGGGGAATTAAACCCGGTTCTCCCGGATCAGAGTCCGTGCTCCTAACCACTATGCCAGACTGTCTTTAAAAGGGAATTGGGCACATTTATAACTGGGTTATTGTAAGGATAAAACGGAAGAGAAAAGAATGACATAAGGTGTTTGTTTCCCTACTGGGAAGACAGGCAGTGTAGAAATGAATAAGATAAAAATAAAACATGGATGTGTGTGTCACATAGCCTTATTTAATTTTTGTTTTATTCCCAGTAGGGAAGAAAGCACCTTATGTCATTCTCCTCTCCATTCTGCGTATATCTATATTATAAAGATATTTCTTAGGTTTGTTTTCCAGCAGCTGGAATGCAGAGGGATTGAAGCAGCACTGGAAGGCAAAGGGGTTTTCTTTTAGCCTCTTTCACTCTTCTGCGCAGATTTGTGAGGTTGCTGACCTGTTGCAGAGGATTGTCAGATTGGGTGTGACTGGAACTCAGTTTAATAAGTTCCCCTTTCTGTTTTCGTAGGTGTGTCTTCAGCACTGTGAAACCAAAAAGAATCCTTCCTCAAGGCCCTGAATCTGCTTTTCTTTTAAAAAAAGGCTCTAACACATAGCGCAGTCTTTGAGACTCGCCTCTTCCTTCTCCCTCAGTGTTCAAAGCATCACACATCTATCCCTGTAGTTCATAGCATTAGCTTCCTTTTAGGGTTAGCATCTCCATATGGCTGAGATGAGGAGGTCACTCTTTAACCACATGTGGGAGGAGGAAGAATGCTTAGAGTACTATGGGATGGTTTCGCTGCACCGCATGTTTGAGGTGATCGGTTCCCAGCTCACGGAGAACGACGTAGATGTGCTCTCGTTCCTCTTGGACGAGACCCAGCCTTGGACCCACCCACTGGACCCTGCCCTTTGGGCTGTGGCAGCAGCGGTGGAAGGTGGTGTTGAAGTCACCTCACCTGTGCTAGAGAACTGGAAGAGGAGGAGTCAGTGTGGGTGTAAGTCGAGCAAGACGGATGGCAATCTAGAGATTGCTTTCAATAGACAACGGCCCAAGAGTGGTGTTGAGCTACTTCTGGAGCTGGAAAGGAGAGGGAAATGTGACGAAACCAACTTCACACAGCTGCTGCAGCTCCTGAGGGTGCTGACGAGACATGATCTGCTGCCATATGTCACCATGAAAAGGCAGCGTACAGGTACTGGACTCTTGGACTTGTCTTGTAAGCACTCTTATGAATAATAGCGGGAAGAGGGGTTTTTTATGACTGAATATAGATTTGGGGGGAGTATTTCGTTTTACTCTTGGCTTGCAGTCGAGCTGTTTTGCCAAGCACTAGTAGGAAAAGGGATTCTGGACTGGGATATGAGGGACGTCTGTCATTCCATATCTCAGAATACTGGGTGAAAATAGATACTTCAGACTTGGAGAGAATTTTTCAAATTTTTAAAAGCCACTTACACATCTAAAGTTATTCTGCTTGTTGGGTCTCCCCGTTGTTAGAAGTCCAGAAGGAAGTGGGCATAGGCTACACCCATGCCATCTTGTACTGCTGGTGACCAAGAGCAGCAATAGTTTGAGATTGAATAGGGGTGTAGGTCAAAGGCAGGGATTGAAGGGTGATTGTGGAAGCTTCACTCTCTTTTCTCCTTTCCCATGGCTGGAAGGAGAGGGATTCAGAGTTTACCCTGTCATCAGACTTCCAGCACACCTGCAGCTGTGACCTACTCTGGAATCGCAGCCTGAGCACTAATGATCTAGGATCTGGCAGACCCACATTCATATCCTGTACTCTGCCATGGGACATGCCAGATGACCATGGGCCAGTCACCCTTGTCCACCTATGTTACAGAGATGTAAGGTTAGAAAGAAGGTGGAGCCATTTATAACATCCTCACTTCTTTCTAGGAAAGATAGAATAAAAATGAACTAGATTAAACGGCTGTTATCCAGCCTGGTTCAGTAGGCTGATATTTTTTCTTTGTCCAACAATGGCCCAGGTCACACGGGCCGGATATCGCGGGGGGGAGGCGTGGCTAATTGCCCCGGGACAGTTTGATCCGTGATCAGACGCGCTGGTGGCACACCACGGGTCCTTCCCTCGGCGCCGGCGGGTAAACAAGGGTGGCAATCACATGACGATCCTGCAGCGTGGCAAAGAAGCAGCGTGGCGCGATCACACCAGCAATGGCTAGGCGCCGCTGCCGTTACAAATGGGGTCATTTATTTGTTTTTAAGCCGAAACGGCACTTTCGCTTTTCTCTTTGTGCGCATGCGCCGTTGGGTCCTTGTGCCCATCTTGTGGAGACTTGGGGGGGGGGACCTGTTTGTGAAGGGACATGGGTGGGCGCCGGATGCCACCACCGGAAACGCGATCAGACGCCAGCCCTTGCCCCGTGGTTTCCGGAAACTAGTACCTCGGAGGTACTAGTTTTTAACTCCGCATTTTCGGCGGGAAGCCTCAGGTTCGCCACGGGAGCTCTACGCTTCCCAGATGTTGCGGTGTGATCGCGCCCGGAAAATCCACCTATCTTCCATCTCTGTAGCATGGCTAATGCTCCGTGTGACCGCAGCCTATAGTTGTTAATTACAGTAGCTGCTACTTTGTTTGACTTTCATCTTTTGTTTTAGTTTCTCCTGAGAGGTATACCTATGGACCATCTGTCATGTCATCAGACCAACAGGTGGACAACTGTCTCAACACAGCCTCTGCAGACACTCAGCATGATCAGTGGGAGACAGGTGTGTAAACTGCGTAACTTGAAGTGATGCATTTTCATCCTGTTCTCATTTTAAGCCACTTGTTGTCATTGGGAGTACTGTATTATACTGACACATCCTCTCCAGCGATTTTCTCTTTGGTTTCTGTCTGTACTGCACTGCAGTGACCTTAACAGATTTTTACTGGATTTTTTAAATCATATTTCAGATTCCAGTGGCAGGAATTGTAGAAGGTTCACATTATATCTGTATTTGAGGAATTTGGGGTTAGGCAGTGTCACCTATGTGGGAATTTTGATTTTGAACAGGTTCAATAATTTCTGGTGACCTCTTTGTCTCTCTTTAGGCTCCAACTCTAGCAAAAGGAAGCGAGTAAGCAGAGGCCGAGCAAAGGCTGCTCCTCCCCGTAGGCGGCGGGGAGCCAAAGCAGCTTCTGCTCCAAAGCAGGAAGTCCAAACGCCCACCAAAGTGACCTGTGGTAGGTATCTGCCTAATGTGTGTTGTTTTCTTGGGGTTCCCTCCATTCAGTTGGACTAAGTCTTTTTACGAAGCCCATTTGAAACCACTCTAAAATGTAATTTGGTTTCTGGTAAGGATCTAACCCATCTTTTATTCTCTCTCTGGTTGGATCCAGAGAGGAATAGAATTGGGGGAGACAAAAAAATATTTCTGTCGTGCAGGCCATCCCGTTCCTTAGGTCTTGGCTTGCTGTTTGCTTCTAAGGACACAGCTCTGCCCCAGCGCAGTGGGGAGTGAGAGCTTTGGCCCCCTCTCTGGGGGCGAGGGTGGGAAGGCGCCAGCCCACTTCTCTGGATTGTTGCCTTCAACTCCCAGTGTGATCTTCTCTGTTAATCCTCCAGATGTTCAAGCTATGTGAATGAGGATGACTATGCCTAAAGATTGGTAGCCCTTTTAACGCCCAGTTGCTGGGAGGGGTGTGAAAACTGCTAATGGACTGCACCCTTGTGCTAGATATGCTGGTCTTGGAGAGAGCCTTGAGTCTTAGCTCCTGTCCTGAGTTGGGGGAGGTCAGTTGGTTAAAGGGAAGCACGGATAACCTAGCAAAAGGAGGGCACATACGCTTCTGTCACACTTCAGTGCAGTGGAATCCATGCTCACAACAAATGAACTTTTCGGGAAGGCAAGTACCTGATGTAGTTAAGAATATAAGAGAAGTCAATGTTGGATCAGGCCAATGGGCCCATCCAGTCCACCACTCTGTCACACAGTGGCAAAAATACTAGGGGCCATCAGGAGGTCCAGCAGAGGGGCCAGGACACTAGAAGCCCTCCCACTGTTGCCGCCCCCCCCCCCAAGCTCCAAGAATACAGAGCATCCCTTGCCCCAGACTGAGAGTTCCTATCTGTACCTTGTGGCTAATAGCCACTGATGGACCTCTGCTCCATAGGTGGAGCAATAAATGCCTCCTGTTGTAGAAATATTGCTTGGAGCACGGCATTAAAAGCAGACTCAACATTGTTCTCAATTTACAACAGTTCTAGAAAGAAAACCTGGATCCAGAATGACCAGGTCTGGAGGCTTTTGGTAACATAAAATAAAGGTGATTGTATGACATAGTAAAACTGATTTTTTTTAAAGAAAAACCAGGCTTGTTGTGAAGCTAGTTCTTTCATACCAAAACAATGCAATAAAAATGCTTCCAGTGAGATGCAAGGAGTTCTTTCCAGAAACCCGGTTCTCGTATGCCGTATGGTAGCATTAAGTAGCAGTAGTCCCCACTCTTTGGTCATGGCCGGAATTAGCAGATAAAGCTGTGGCTGTAGAACCCTCTGGAACCCTTTGTGTAGCCTTTAATTCCTGGTTGTGTCTCTGACTAAAGGGGCACATCATGCTGACTTGCCCAGTAAGGCTATCCATTAAACAGGATTTGGCTTATATTGCTGGGGGGGGGGGGGTTCCGGGGGGGGGGGAGGCAGGACTTTGAATTAGACTCTGCTGTGACTTGGATTCAGGTTCCAGAATTAGGCCGATGCTAAGTATCTGTCTCCAAGACAAGCATACGCCATCCCCTTCCTGTGTCTCAGGGCTACTTCAAATATCATGGGTTTCCTCTGTGGAGCACCGTTCAGTTGTGTACAGGAAACAGTGAAACCTGTAAGTAGACGGTCCCACGTGACAACCTACACAATTCTCGTACTTCCTTTGTTGGAAGGTGCTTCTTGTGTTGCATGTACATAATATTTGAAGGGGCCCTCACTCAGCAGGCGGGTGCCAAGGGCTTGGGTTAGGCTCTCTGCATAGCTCAGTGTGCTGTTGTCTTTGTGTCAGTGCAATGCAAATGAAACAAAACAAAAAAGCAAATGCACAAACCGCTCTCTTATTACCATCTGACCGATTTACAGGCAATTGGTTCTAACGAAGAAGGTTCAAAAATAATACAATGAGTGTCAAAACTGCAACTCCATGGTGCAGCTAAGGCTCCTGCCGGGTAGGTGCAAGGACCGAACTGTAAGCTCCATTCAACACTAGATTGTTGCCTGTATGTTTTGTAATATTGCCTTGCTTGACGAAGGCAGAGTTGACTCTTGCTGATTCAGACAGCCACTTCTGAGGCAGGCGCTGCATTTTGTAAAACCTCTCGAGGTGCACTCCTAAACTTTGGAGCCTGATACCCATCTCCAGATTGCAACCTCCTGGGCTGCGTCAGCCTGCCAGAACTAGACCTTAGATGCCGAAGCCCACAAAACGAACTCCCAGAATGATCTCTCTCTTTTTTTGTTGCTGCTGCTGCTGCTTGATCTCTGCCAATTCTTTCTCAATCCACCGTTTAAATTCCAGGTTGCTAAGCAAAAGTTGATGATAAAGAGACTCTGTCTCTCTTGTGTGCTCTCCTCTCACAGAATGGTCTCGCAAAGGTAAATGAATCCATGCACCCAAGTTTCCACCAGTTCTTTGTGAAAGCAAATCTGTGTCTAAATGTGTGCTGAGTTACCTTAATGCTGGGGGAACCACGGGCTGCCCCCCGCCCTGCATGCCAGCCTCTCGAACAGCCAGTTCCCAAAGGCGCGTTGGCTGATGTGACACGCAGTGGGACGAGGCTGGGTCGGCAGCCTCTGGGTTTGTGACCGAGGGTGGAGCCACTCCAGACTGGCACCGCGGGGGGCTTGTGCCGCAAGCCTCCAGCAGGGTCTGATGGAAACAGGCTGGGGTGCCACAGCAGCGAGGGATGCGCCCCTTGCGGGGCTGTCATTGGTTAATGTCTGAGGCACTGATCCTGTGAAGACTTTGCTCAGCGACAGATCAGTAGGGATCCAATATGCAACCTGTCAGGACATTTCTGTACTTAAAGTCTATTTCTACTGCTGCAGATATCGGGCCATCGTAAACTGTTATGGGTCCTTTCTTGGGTTCTGTGTAATCCCTTTCTGCTTGGGGCAGAATGGCTCCCTTAAGATGATGCTCACCAGCCCTTCAGCTGCTTCCGTCAGTTTTCCTGAGCAGTTTTTACTCTGGCTTGTCAGCTTTTGCCCTCGATGAATGAACTGCTGACCATTAATAGGCCTGGGATTATTCACTGTGTTTATCTTTGAAATCCGTTTGTTATTGTTTGACTGGTGTGTCCCCCTCGTCCCTGTCCCCCCGGTTAATCTGACATTAGGATGAGCTTGACCCTTCACTGATCGTTAAGCTGCTTGGTCCTTCTTTACAGTATGGCACTGAAATTATGTGTCCTTGCAATGAGAGGTTCCTTGCCCTGTCTGGTATCTGCAGCAGTCCGCAACTAAACTAGACACTAGCTGAGCTCTTTTCACACCGTTTTGTGTTCCTTTTTTTTTTTTTTTTGCCATATTGAATCTCGGAATGATTTCTTGCTATTATCATGTGCTAAAAGTCTTGAACCATGTTTTTCTCGGTCCACAGTTGAAATTCATCCCTGGAAAAGCATAAGTATTGGCCCAGGCAAGCGGGCCAAGTACCAGACACTGGTAATAATAATTTAAAAAGCAAATAAAAAAGCAAACTAAAAAGCAAAAAACTTAACGGCTATTCCAGCTGCATCTTCACCGCTTCTCCTATGTTAGAAGCGACCCTGCATCTGGACCCTGCAGTGCTCTTGTTAAACAAGCTGTGAGGGACACAGCCATGGACTCTGGGACTGGTTGCTTCCCACTCAGTGGGGGAATTATTGTACGGTTAAATAGTCCGTAATGGAGTTTTGCTGGGCTGCAAGTCTGACTCATGTGCCTCAAGTGGGGAAATGGTAGTTTGTGGAATGGAACTGAGTTGGTATTATATGCAGGTTCCATTTCTCTTTTGGGAAACTGGTACCTTAAACTCTCAACTTCCTTGTTGGGTCCTCTGACCTTGGCTTGTAAACCTGTATCACGTACTGGATATACGCTGAGGGGTTTTCCTAGGCAATGAGGTGACAGGCCTCATTCTCTGAAACCATCCTACTTTGGTGACAAATTGGAGGCTTCTTCAGTCTTCCTGCTGTGACTCAAAACTTGGGGGAAGACATAACCAGAAGCTTCCCTGGCATGGGGCTCAGTGATAACATTTCCAGGTCTCTCCTAAACAACAACCACAGTGGGATTATTTCACTGGGATTGGGGCCTGAATTTCTAGCCGGTCCTCTCCATGCTAAAAAAAAAAAAAAAAGCGGAGGGTTTGGGTGGGTGCAGTAGTTGTGCTGCCTCTGCTGTAGTGGTTGCCCACGTAGGTCAAAGTGTCCGATCTGATGCTGCAGCTGCTCAGGGCTTGCATTAGTCCTGGCTGGGCAAGGCCACCAATTCCTACCTCTTCCACCCTAATTGCACACAACCCATTCTCCTGGAGCCGTGCAGTTGACACGTGTCCTGCCTATTTTGAGATAAAGGCTGGGTTTGTTCTCCAGAGTCTGTATTTCGAGGCTCTTATCCTTCCCTGGGGGGCAGCAAAGAGGCCCCAGTCCTTTAAGTGGAGCCTGTGACACCAGGGACGCCAGTGTGTTTAACGCCAACTCTGACAGCAGCTGCTGTTCTGTACTCCAGAGTACTGTTGCTATTGGAAAGTGGGCGGGCTGGGATTGTTTTTGACGACATCTGAATGTGCCAAATGGTGGATGCAAAGATTGTGTATCTAAGCTCTCTACAGTGCTAATAAAACAAGACCTCTCAGCTGCTTTGCTTGTAGCCAGCGTATTGAGTGGGAGGCTTTAGTTGGGATATGAGGACAGTTTCCAGTGGGCCCAACAGCTGAGCTCCCTTAATTTGCTCTCCCCATCACGACAAGCAGGTGCCAGTATACTGAGTAACAATATTAATCTCTGCTTCAGATCCAAACCACCTAATATACCAGGCTTTAATCATGTGTATAGAGCTGGAGCTGCTTGTAGTATATAAACCCCTGACTGTTGTACGCAGACCTAAAGGGTGCCATTTACTGGCTGATCTGCTGCAGAGTAAAATAACGCCATCTGTCAAACGCAGTTTGCGGCACCGCTCTGCTGTTGTCCTTCTGGAACAAAGGGGTGTGTTCTGGTAGTCGGCTAGCAAAACCTGCCTTGTACCAAGCTGGCATGGGTGGGTGTGGGCTCCAGGCCGTACAAAGTTGCTGGTAAAGGGCTGTGACTGCACTCTTGAGTTAATGCTTCTACAGGTGATGACCACAAGACACAGAGAAATTAAAGCTGACGGCCTTGTTGAGCGTATGTAATACACCACCTGCCTCATTTTTTAAACGTATCCTACTTTGTATTTGTTCCATTTTCCCTCCCTTTTGAACCTTTCAAATTTCAGCTGAAATGCTGATGAGATTTTGGGCAACCGAACAAAACAAACCTGTCCTTCCGCCTCCAGTGTCCATGGTTACAACTGGACTTCACTAATTTCTGAGATATCTGCTGCATGGTAGTGTACTAAGCTTGTGCCTAGTCAGTGTTGCGTAGGCAGAAGGTAATTGGGAACTCAGAGTTCAGCTGTAGAAGCAGA
>NW_015164690.1:469583-477861 GCF_001447785.1 Gekko japonicus
TTGTCCAAATTGCAGGGGTTCTTGCCTCTTCATAAAGCAGTCTCAGGTGCTTCCATTGGTGTTCATATACAGCAGTAGCAATTCTAGTAGTTTGGTGTAGAGAGTAAAATCAAGGTTTCAGGTGCAAAATGGTTGGAAGTCTTCCATTGGGCATGTATTTTGAAGAATGCCTCTTTGGTGCCACTTACTAATACTAGTGGAAGATGGCCAAAACGAGTGGTGAAAGTAGGGAGAGTATGAGACTAGCAGGTTTGATCTAAAGAGGTGGGAATTCAGGCAAGATGTACCTCTTGATCTAATCCAATTTGCCGCTCAACAGCGTACAGGTTTACTCAGAAGCATGCCCCACTGTATTCAATAGTGCTTGCTGCTGGGTAAGTGCAGCTGTGGATTGGGTCTGTTATCTGGTCCAGTTGCCCTGGAGTGTGGATCCAGTTGGATGGGCATTAGTGAAGTTCAGTTGTAACTTTGTGCCAAGGGACTTTTCATAGACGAGTGTGAACACCCCTTGCTGGGACTGACCATCTCAAGGAGCCTGAATCTTTCGGGAGTCCTAAGTGGCCTGAACCTTCCGCATGGTGGGCCTTTGTGTTCGACACCTCCTTAGGGCTATTAGCCCAATCCTGGAATACCGCTGCATGACCGCGTGTTTGTCTGCATGCTCTGTTCGTGAGCCGCAGCTCTAATGCACCTGTCTCTCTCTCTGTCTCTCCCCCTGCCCTCCCCTTTCTCCTTGTTCTTTCTGTCCTGCTCAGACATCAGACTCCGTGTTCGTGCAGAGTACTGTGAGCACGAGCCCATCCTGCGTCAGAACGTGATGTCAAACAAGCAGAATCGACTAGAGCGTCAGTTTGATGTCTTTGGGCAGTCCAACACCATCCTCAAATCTCGTGACCTGGGCTCAATCATCTGCGACATCAAATTCTCGGAGTTGTCCTACCTGGATGCCTTCTGGAGTGATTATATGAATGGCTCGCTGCTGGAGGCGCTGAAGGGGGTCTTCATCACAGACTCGCTCAAAGAAGCTGTGGGCCAGGAGGCTATCCGGCTGCTGGTGAATGTGGACGAGGACGATTATGAGGAAGGACGCCGTCTCTTGCTGGAAAGCGTGGCTCCCCAGACCTGGTGACCTGGCCTCCTCCAGGAAACAGAAGTATGTTTCTCCCTCCAGGCTGACTGGTGGTGCTGTGCGCGCTCATGAGAACATAGGAAGAGATCAGGCCAGTGGTCCCTTTAGTCCAGCATCCTGTCTCACACAGTGGCCAACCAGTTCCTCTGGAGGACCAACAACAGGGCATAGAGGCTGAGGCCTTCCCCTCAATCGCCATGGCTAGTAGCTACTGATAGACCTATCCTCCATGAATCTATCTAGTCCCTTTTTTAAGGCTGTTTATTCCTGTGGGCATTGCTACATCCTCTGGCAGTGAATTCCATACTTTAATCAGTATTTCCTTTTGTCCATCCTGGAACCAAGTGCCCATCCGCTTCATTGAGTTCTAGTCTTTTGGGTGAGGGAGAAAAATTTCCTTTTGTCAACTTTCTCTGCCCCATGCGTAATTTTATAAGCCTCTCTCATGTTCTCCGTTAGTCTTCTCTTCAGCCTTTCCTCATAGGGAAGGTGCTTCAACCCCCTAATCATCTTTGTTGCCCTCCTCTGTACCTTTTCTAGCTCTTTAATGTCCTTTTTGGGATAGGCTGACCAGAACTCTACACGGTATTCCAAATGAGGCTTCACCATAGATCTATACAGGGACATTACAATGTTGGCTGTTTTGTTCTCAATCCCTTTCCTAATAATCCCTAACATAGAGTTTGCCTTTTGTACTGCTGCAGCACACTGAGTTGTCACTTTCATTGAGCTCTCCACTACAACCCCAAGGTCTTTTCCCCTCCCAGTCTCAGCAAGTTCAGATCCCATTAGCCTATACTTGAAGTTGGGGGGTTTTTTGTCCCAGTGTGCATCACCTCATAACTCTTCAGGCTTTTAGCAGCCTGTCTCGCCTGTCAGCTGTCCCCACCCCCTCTCTGTCTCAAGTGTATTTCTGTAAGGGGGAGTGAGCTTTTAAACTTTCCTTTAGAGCCAGTTTGGTGTAGTGGTTAAGTGCGCGGACTCTAATCTGGGAGAACCGGGTTTGATTCCCCACTCCTCCACTTGCACCTGGCTGGATAACCTTGGGCAAGCCCTAGTTCTGATAAGAGCTGTTCTTGAAAAAGAGCAGTTTCTGTCAAGAGCTCTCTCAGCCTCACCTACCTCACAGGGTGTCTGTTGTGGGGAGGGGGAGGGAAAGGAGTTTGTAAGCTGCTCTGAGACTCCTTTGGGTAGTGAAGGGTGGGGTATAAATCCAATCTCTTCTTCTTCTTCCTTTAAGCGCATCTGTCTCTTTCTGTGCCAGCTAGTTTTAGATGTCCCCTCAGTCTCCTCATCCCAAATTCCATTTCAGAGAATCAAGGCATTTGGCAGAAGAGGAAAATGTTAACTTCATAAGAGGCATGAAGGAGATTGTTGGAGCCTTCCTCTTGTAGAGTGTAGCAAGCTTATGGCTTTGCTGCTTCCTTAAGAGAGTCTAATTCAGACTCAGCTGAAGAAACATGAATAATTATGCTCTGTTATTCATCCTAATTTTTGTGGTCTGTCTTGTTTCCTAAGAAGCCTCCTGCCCGGCAGCTTGGCATTGATCATATGAATTAAGCCTCTTGCCTTTTCTAGTAAGATGGTCCTTCAAGGGATTCAGAGCCAGCGTTTCAGTTTTAACATCCTTCCCTTCCTTTCTCACAGGACACGCCATTGATCCGATTTGCAGACTTGAGAAGACAGGACTTTAGAAAAGGAACCTTCATCCCGTCGTGGGGCAAGGCTGGATCTTGGCAGCGACGGGGCCCTGGGGAGTCACACAGCGTGCCACAGCTGGTCATGTTGTGGTTGAAGCGCTGAATGGACAGCAGGAAATGACGTCAATGGACATTCGGATGTAGCAGGGCGTGGACGGAGGTCACCCGCTCAGTGGGTTCCTCTCCCTCTGAAGCGAACGGGACGCCCCGGGCAGAAGTACCATGTCCAGGGGACTGTGAAAAGGGCACAAATCGGAGTGTATATCATGCTCACTACCAGTGTTTGATTTACCCCCACCCCACCCCCCACGGTGGAGAGAAACCTCATCTCATGGAGGTGCAAACACTTCTGTGAAGGATGGCAGTGGCGCATGCGGTTTCTAGCTGCTTTGTAGGAAGAGAAGTCAACTTCTCCAAGTCTGCTGTTGGGGGTGGGATATTCCCCTCCCCCCTAAGTTACGTATACAGCCACAGGGCTGATGGTTGTAAACAGAGGAAGCTCAGAGTTACTTTCCAGAGGGATACCTTTCAACTGTCTTGCGCCTATTTGTACATAGTATAAATAATAGAGGTTTGGTTTGTTTTTTTAAAGGCAAGCAGTTCACACAGTATCTCTCATAGAGGGGTCTGTTTCACAGCACTGGGGTGGGTGGGGAACACACAGAAACCTGTAATTTAATTTTTTTTTTTTTACAGAACAAAAATAATTTTTGATGTTCTTGTATTGTATTTGCAAATGACAAATGTTAATAAAGAGAGTTTGCAATCGCCCGGCTTTGTTTAGTGAGAACAAACCTTCTGTCACCGAACAGTCTTGCCCTTCGGTCCCCCATTGAAATCTTTCAATCCTATTTCTTGCCCCGTGAAGAAAGGCAGAGGAAGGAATGGGTAGACTCTTCCGTGGCTGCAGGTAGGTCCAAAGGTCTGCTACTAGCAAGTGAGTGACGGCATGATCCAGCGTCAGTCAAAACCACTCCAGAGGTCTCAATCTCCTATGAGCCCAAATCCCCCCTCAAGTTCTCAAGAACATAAGCCAATGTTGGATCAGGCCAACAGCCCATTCAGTCCAACACTGTCACACAGTGGCCAAAAATACCAGGTGCCATTAGGAGGTCCAGCAGTGGGGCCAGGACACTAGAAGCTCTCCCACTGTGCCCCCCCACCCCAAAGCACCAAGAATACAGAGCATCACTTGCCCCAGCCTGAGAGTTCCTATCTAGACCTTGTGGCTAATAGCCCCCGATGGACCTCTGCTCCGTATGCTTATTGAATTCCCTCTTGAAGCCGTCCATGCTTGTGGCTGCCACCAACTTCTGTGGCAGTGAATTCCACTCTGGGTGGAGAAGTACAGGGAACTGAACAGAACAAGACAGGTATTGGCAGCAGGGCTTCTAGCTGCAGTAGTTGTGTGCACACATTGCCTTGACATGACCACGGGCCAGCACTGTGTCTAGCTTCTAAAGGGCGTTGAAATGGGAGGCCCCGTATCTTCCCAGTCAGGGGAAGTATTCAGTCCCTGGAGTACAATAGCAGTACAACTTGCTTTGCTGGGACAGTGAATGCTCATCCCTTCCAGTTACAGTGTAGAAGGGTAGGAAATTCCATCAGGCCTAGAAATGTGCGGCCAGTCCTTTGGCCCCGATGGACCTCTGCTCCGTATGCTTATTGAATTCCCTCTTGAAGCCGTCCATGCTTGTGGCTGCCACCAACTTCTGTGGCAGTGAATTCCACTCTGGGTGGAGAAGTACAGGGAACTGAACAGAACAAGACAGGTATTGGCAGCAGGGCTTCTAGCTGCAGTAGTTGTGTGCACACATTGCCTTGACATGACCACGGGCCAGCACTGTGTCTAGCTTCTAAAGGGCGTTGAAATGGGAGGCCCCGTATCTTCCCAGTCAGGGGAAGTATTCAGTCCCTGGAGTACAATAGCAGTACAACTTGCTTTGCTGGGACAGTGAATGCTCATCCCTTCCAGTTACAGTGTAGAAGGGTAGGAAATTCCATCAGGCCTAGAAATGTGCGGCCAGTCCTTTGGCGAGCTCTCACAAATGCTACGTTGAGTTGTTTGTCATTTTTGCTGAGATCTTTGTTGAGTCAAAATGTCGGTGGGGGAGAGGCTTCTGCCGGCTTCAACGGATGTTGCCCAGGGAAGGTAAGTAGTTGGGTCGGAAGGAATCGCCCTGTACTGGAACAGTCACTCCTGCAAGCAGTTTAATTGGACGTGGGTTCTTCGGAGTCCGTGGGCGATGCAGTCTAACGGAGCCTGAGTCATCCAGAGTGCCGCAGTGGGACTCATGCCAGAGACTGGCAGAGGCAAATGCAAGCATCCTAGGGCAGGCTGTGCAAGGGGAGTTCGAAGAAGCACGCATTCTACTCCACCACAAATGGAAGGTTGTGTGATACAGCGGGGTCTTTGGGCTGGTTCAAGGGTATCCCAACGTGAAGGAGCAGGGGACAGCTCCCACCTTTGGCACCCTGTCGTCCACACGAAGCCAGGCCAGCATCCCTAGTGGGTCTGCTTTCAAAGCTCCAAGGAACTCTGAGAAAGTTCAAATGCTCTGGAGCTTTAGCTATAAGAAAATGCAATCCAGGAACATTTTTGAACCAACCTCTAGGGGGCTTCACATGTAAAGCCAAGAGCTTAAATTGCTTGCTTTCCTTAGATTTTTCTCGCAAAGTACGGATGTTAATGCTGTCTGATGGGCTTCAGAGGCAATCTACCATTTCCACGGGGAAGGGTACCCAAGAATTAAGCTGGAGTGTAGCATCTTCGAGTCCTGTAGGGCAAGTTATCCTCCACCCTGTACCCCACTGTCTCCTGTATATGTTCCCACCCCTTGAAACTTGGAGCTAGCTTTGGCTTTCAAACAAAATACATGGTCTCTGTAGCCTCAGGATATCATGTACCACTGACCAATCAGGACTTTCCAAAAGTTCAGGCGTCTCAAAGGACTCTGGGGTTTGTAGTTTGTGAACGGAAGAAGGAAAGAGCTGGCAAAGCATTCTTGGTATAAAAAGGTCAGAGCCTGGAGTTCCTTGGGGCAAGCTAGACCTGGTATGTGTATGAAACAGGCTGTATCTGCACTGTACAGAACTACCTTTCATTTATTAGCTTCGTTGACCAGAGGTCTTAAGCCAAGCATACAGCTACTATAAAACACATATAATTACAAGATAATTTAGGCCAAACGTTTTTACAATAAAACTAATAAACATACTCAATATTAATAGACAACATTTTATAAACTTCCATAAATTCTATGAAATCCCATGATATTACGGAAATTGGTTTAAAATTTTAAAAATGTGTATACATCAAACGACCTACAGCATTTCAAAGCTGCTTTAAAAATAGCACTACCGATAGATCTTTTGCCACCAAGCGAGATGTTTCAGGGTCCTCATCTCCTAGCAATATGGTTATCACCAGAGGTCATTTCGGGGGAATCGCGGGGGAACGCAGTTCCCCCAGGTGAGGTACGGGGGGCGGGGCACATGACGAAGCCCCGCCCCCTGCTTCTGGCCGCCCTGCTTCCGGCCCTCATTCAGCCAGGAGGAGGCAGGAGAAGAGGGAGGGTAAGTTGCTTCCTCTCTGCCTCTTCCCACCCCTGCCTGCCTGGGGCCAGGGAGGGCCTTCGCAAGGCTTCCTTGCACTCCCGCTGGCCTTGCAGGTCCACCGCCGGGCCCCTCATGGGGGGACGGGGTGTGTGGCCTTATGACACATTTCCGGTGATGTCAGGAGGTGTGGCCTTATGACACACTTCCGGTGATGTCAGGGGGTGTGGCATATGCTAATGAGTTATGCTAATGAGTCCCCCTATCTCTTTTTCTACGAAATGACCCCTGGTTATCACCCAAGGTTCCATAGGAAGGTGATGTATATTTAAAAAATAGAAGTAATCCAACAGGACCTGGTGCGATCCACTGGTGGCAAAATAACATAAGATGATCTAAGGTCTCTATTGCACATGATCCACAATCGCTCAATCTATTTGAATACTGTTTTTTAGCAAAACGGCCTCTTAGCTCTGCAGTTGGAAAAATATTTAACCTAGCAAGCATGAAGACATATCTAAATCTAGGGGATGTAAGGAAGCTCATATATGAGGGAATTTTCTTAGGTGGCACAATTCCTAAGGCAAAGTTGGAGCATACTCGCCTAGCTTGCTGGTTCCCTGCTCTCTGTCCTTGGAAACAGAAGGGATGGCCACGCTCAGAAGAGCTGGATGGGACGCCAACACTGGAGCATTCTAAAGAGATCAGTGTGTCGACCGTTTCCTGGTCAGGAATTTTACTCCAAAATGGAGTAGATGGAGCTGTAATGCAGGTTTCAAAATAGACTTAAATGCTTAATGTTTGAGCAAAAGTGACCATTAGAAATTTAGAACTCTGCATTTTGGTCTTTTCTCTCCCTCGGTTGGGCCTGGAACGGCTGCTCTTAGTCCAGTTTAACAGGTGAGCCAGTTGGAATGGAGGAAGAACTCCATCTTTAATGCGTGGGTCGTCAGCCCCTCGCTCATGCTGCTTCCTATTTAGCAGCGTTCCTTTGGCCCACTTGCCCTCGGGGCTACCTGTCCTTTAGTTTCCCTTTATCCTAAGACCGCCCTTCCTGTCCCCTGATCTTTTTAACCCAGCCAAGTTGATGATGTTCCCTTCCGACATAGGAAATGGATTGCAAACCATTTGGCCCCCTGAGCAGCTGAACACTCTGGGCCAGGTCTACTGACTCACCTTATCAGGATCAGAGGTTTTGCTGCCACAAGCCGGAGACAGAGGATATGAAATCAAAGTAATAATCGCAAGTTGTAATTTTGATGGGGTTTTAAACACCCGATCCCTGAATGTGTGTGGCCACGAGCAGACCGTCTGAACTGATACCCGTGAAAAGGCTGTAGGAAATTGCCCCTTTTCTAGGTGGGGGGAGAGGGAACTCGGAATATAAGGGGTGGGGGAGAGAAAGAAGGGTGCCAGCCAATGGGTGACTGTTGCTGCCTTCAACCAAAAGCAGGCCCTGCAGAATTGCACCAGATCCCACAGGGCCTTGATGTCATTTGGCAGGGAGTTCCACCCAGGCCCGTAGCTTCAGTGGGGCATCTCGGGGCTAGGCTGACTTACTGGACTTCCCATCCAGTCCAGGGCCCCCAAGCGGCAGCAGGTGTGGGGAAGGAGCTGGGTATGCCTTTAATTCGATTAGCCAGTGCCCCCGATGAAATCTAAAAGCCCCCTGACTTTAAAAAATCCTGGCTACGGGCCTGGTTCTACCAGGTCGGGGCCAGCACCGAGAAAGCCACAGCCCTGGCCGAGGACAGCCAGACATCCCTGGGGCCAGGGATCACCGGCAAGTTCTTCTTCGAAGAGCATAAAGCTCACCTGGGGACGTACTGGAGAAGATGGTCCCGTAGATACTGTTTCCAGGGTCGGATCTTTGGCTTCCAAAATACAAAAGTGA
>NW_015164690.1:478095-512552 GCF_001447785.1 Gekko japonicus
ATGGGGTTTTAAACACCCGATCCCTGAATGTGTGTGGCCACGAGCAGACCGTCTGAACTGATACCCGTGAAAAGGCTGTAGGAAATTGCCCCTTTTCTAGGTGGGGGGAGAGGGAACTCGGAATATAAGGGGTGGGGGAGAGAAAGAAGGGTGCCAGCCAATGGGTGACTGTTGCTGCCTTCAACCAAAAGCAGGCCCTGCAGAATTGCACCAGATCCCACAGGGCCTTGATGTCATTTGGCAGGGAGTTCCACCCAGGCCCATAGCTTCAGTGGTGCATCTCGGGGCTAGGCCCCCTTACTTACTGGCAACGCCCCACAACTTCCCATCCGGTCCAGGGCCCCCGAGCCGCAGCAGGTGTGGGGAAGGAGCCGGGTATGCCTTTAATTCGATTAGCCAGTGCCCCCGATGAAATCTAAATGCCCCCTGACTTAAAAAAAATCCTGGCTACGGGCCTGGTTCCACCAGGTCGGGGCCAGCACCGAGAAGGCCGCAGCCCTGGCCGAGGACAGCCAGACATCCCTGGGGCCAGGGATCACCGGCAAGTTCTTCTTCGAAGAGCGTAAAGCTCACCTGGGGACGTACTGGAGAAGACGGTCCCGTAGATACTGTTTCCATGTTCGGATCTTTGGCTTCCAAAATACAAAAGAGAGCAACGGAAAGGGCAGAGGCAGTCACTAGTGAGGACTGGCCCACGACCCACTTTCAGAAGCTCTGCAACCAGTGTTCCCTCTAAGCTGAGTTAGTGTGAGCTAGCTCACAGTTTTTTAGCCTCCGGCTTTAAAAAATCCTGGCTACGGGCCTGGTTCTACCAGGTCGGGGCCAGCACCGAGAAAGCCACAGCCCTGGCCGAGGACAGCCAGACATCCCTGGGGCCAGGGATCACCGGCAAGTTCTTCTTCGAAGAGCATAAAGCTCACCTGGGGACGTACTGGAGAAGATGGTCCCGTAGATACTGTTTCCAGGGTCGGATCTTTGGCTTCCAAAATACAAAAGTGAGCAACGAAAAGGGCAGAGGCAGCCACTAGAGAGGACTGGCCCACGGCCCATTTTCAGAAGCTCTGCAACCCACTTTTGGGTCCTGAACCCCACAGGTTGGGAAACACCGCCCTAAAGGGTGCTGGCTGCTGTTGGATCTCCAGCAGGATGGAAAGTGTGGATAGTTGTCAAACGGTTAGTAATGATCTTAGTTGCTATATGTAACAATCTAGGGGTCCTGACCCCCGCAGGTTGGGAAACACCGCCCTAAAGGGTGCTGGCTGCTGTTGGTTCTCCAGCAGGATGGAAAGTGGGGTTTCAACCGTCGGCCCCAGGGGGAAAGCCATGTACAGTTTCCATGACCAAGCATAATCCCCCCCCCCATTTACACTTTCTCGAATCCAATAACTCTAGAAGGGCATTCACTTTAGCCAGAAGTATGTCCTTGCTGTCTGCGGTATTGGAAGGGAGGTTTAAACATAAGAACATAAGAGATGCCCAGGGGTCATTTCCTGCAGAAGACCAAGTTTTATTCAGGTACAAGCTCTCCCTCCTCTGCGAGGACAGATCTGCATGTTCCCCCCCCCCAATAGCTAGCAATCCAAAACAGTCCAGTGGAACCTGAGTGGTGGGTGTTGCCT
Source organism: Gekko japonicus (assembly GCF_001447785.1). NCBI lineage: Eukaryota > Metazoa > Chordata > Lepidosauria > Squamata > Gekkonidae > Gekko > Gekko japonicus. The sequence goes on from NW_015164690.1 coordinate 479,715, forward strand.
TCTGACACACTTCCGGTGATGTCAGGGGGAGTGGCATATGCAAATCAGTTATGCTAATGAGCTCCTGCACCTCTTTTTCTACGAAAGGACCCCTGGAGATGCCAATGTTGGATCAGGCCAATGGCCCATCCAGTCCAACACTCTGTCACACAGTGGCCAAAAATATCAGGTGCCACCAGGAGGTCCAGCAGTGGGGCCAGGACACTAGGAGCCCTACCAGTGTTGCCCCCTCTCCCAAGCACCAAGGATACAGAGCATCACTTGCCCCAAACTGAGAGTCCCTATCTATACCTTGTGGCTAATAGCCACTGATGGACCTCTGCTCCATATGTTTATCCAATTCCCTCTTGAAGCTGTCCATGCTTGTAGCTGCCACCACCTCCTGTGGCAGTGAATTCCATCTATTAATCCCTCTTTGGGTGAAGAAGTAAAGGCGCCCCTTACTCCCTGAGGTTCTGCTCCTGCCCCTCCATGAAACAGACTCTGTGGAACATATATTCTTTAACTGCGTATACCGTAAGGCGATCCACATGGAGACTATTAGTCCATCGTTAGAAAGGTTTCCCGGCAGATCAAATAAAATTAAACTCGTGCGCATGCACACGAAAGCTCAGACCTTGAATAAAGCTTTGTTGGTCTTAAAGGTGCCGCTGGACTCTAAATTTGTTCTGCTGCTTCAGACCAACACGGCTGACCGACGGGATCTAGCTCCTGTCTGACAGGAACCATCAGACAACAAGACATGTCAGTAATTACACCTGTTTACTTTGTCTTCAGAACATTGGGAACATTAGAGAACACTGGGTCCCTTCCTGGGCTCGCATGTGGAGAGCTAGCTGATAAGGGCTGTGAATCCCATTAAACTTCGCTCTCGGCGGCCTTGCAACTCCTAAATAGCATTCCATTCTTATTGCATCCTAATTACTTCTACAGAGGCTTCTTATACACAAAAATGCAGTTATAAAATGTATATGTTCTGCTATAAATTTCTCTATTCAAAAGATTCTAGGTTACATATTAAGATTAAACTTTTGAAGGCACAGTGACAGCTGTCAATATACATCAAGGAGAGAGTGTCAGAAATCACATTCAGAAATCATATTCTTTTCCTCTTGTCCTACATAACCATCCACTCCCTTTCACTTTCTTCTGCCCCAGAAAGAAGCAAGTTCCCAGCCTTTCCGCTTTGCCAATGTGGCCACCAGGGGGCTCCCCTAATCCAACTCCATCCAGCTTCCTTTCTAGGACCCCCTAAATAAATGTCATTTCTGCAATTGTAAATCAATAACGTGTCACTGATGAACAATAATAATACAAATCTCTTGAGCATTCCCCTGGATCGAAAGAGGAAAAATTCTATGCACGCCTCATCCTGTTGCGTTCTAAGGGCGCTTGCCGCTTCTGAAACCGATAAGGATGCAAATTAATCCGATCTGATTCTGGTGCTCGGGAGGGTTTAATTTGGCGGATTTCCTGCACAGCCTGAAAGGGAATAGCAAAGAGCAGAGAAGGGAAACAGGGTGCACAACTCAAACCACACTGAGAAAACTCTTATGTACAGAGACAGGCTCAAGAGAGCTATGCTGCTATGTTAACTGTCAGAAAGTGACATTTTAATTGGTTTTAATCCATTCTCTGTTAATCCCCTTTCCCTCTGCTTGGCTAGCGTGAGCTCCTCTGTTTCCTCACCCTGTCCTCATCAAACACTGGAACTCATATCTCTCTTGTCTCCACTTTTTAATGTCCCCATTCACACATCTCTCAGTTTTTCCCCTTTGGCACCCCATAGCACTTTCTCTATGTTGGGTGATAGTAATTACCAACACTATACAATGCCACATCTCTCTGTATAGTCTTTCCTCGGTTTCCCTTGGTTTCCCCTCACTCCAGAGGGGTCGCTGCACCCCAAACCAACCCTGTTTTCTCTTTGCTGCTGTGGTGGTGGTAGGCAGAGCCGTCAAGCCACAGTGACTTCTGGTGACTCATAGAATCATAGAGTTGGAAGGGACCTCCAGGGTCATCTAGTCCAACCCTCTGCACAATGCAGGGAATCCACAAATATCTCCCCCCACACACCCAGTGACCCCTGCCTCATCCCCAGAAGATGACAAAAAACCCTGCACGGATCTCTGGCCAAACTGGCCTGGAGAAAATCGCTTCCTGACCCCAGACTTCCAGCCCTCCCTCCCTCTCATGATCCACAGAATCAGCACAGCTGTCCGATGGCCATCTAGCCTCTGTCTGAAAACCTCTAAAGGAGGAGAACCCACCACCTCCCAAGGAAGCCTGTTCCACCAAGGAACTGCTCTGTCAGGAAGTTCTTCCTAATGTTTAGCTGAAAACTCTTCGGATTTAATTCCAACCTGGTGGTTCTAGTCCGACCTTCTGGGGCAACAGAAAACAACTCCATACCATCCTCTATATGACAGCCCTTCAAGTACTTGAAGATGGCTATCATATCACCTCTCAGTCGTCTCCTCTCCAGGCTAAACATACCCAGTTCCTTCCACCTTTCCTCATAGCACTTGGTCTCCAGACCCCTCACCATCTTCATTGCCCTCCTCTGGACATGTTCCAGCTTGTCAATATCCTTCGTAAATTGTGGTGCCCAAAACTGAATACTCTAGGTGAGGTTTATCCAGAGCAGAGTAAAGTGATACCGTCATTTCGCGTGATCTGGACACACAATACTTCTGTTGACACAGCCCAAAATGGCATTTGCCTTTTTAGCTACCGCATCACACTGCTGACTCATGTTTAGTGTATGGTCGACTAAGACGCCTACATCCTTTTCGCCCATACTACTGCCAAGAGAAGTCTCCCCCATCCTATAATTATGCATTTGATTTTTCCAACCTAAATGCAGAACTTTACATTTATCCCCATTGAAATTCTTTTTTTTTAGCCCAGTTTTCCAGCCTGTCAAGATCATCCTGTATCCTGACTCCATCTTCTACCGTATTTGCTACCCCTCCCAATTTAGTATCATCTGCAGATTTAATAAGCGTTCCCTCTATCACTTCATGTTTGTGGTTTGTAATGGCCTATGGCTAAATACAATAAAACCTTTCTTCTTCTTCTCTATCCCTTCATCCAAATCATCGACAAAGATGTTGAAAAAAAACAGGTCCCAGAACAGATCATTGAGGCACTCCACTTTTCCCACTCACGCCCCCGCCATGGGCTTTTCAAGGCAAGAGACGTTCAGAGGTGGTTTGTCTCCCATCCAAATTCGAACCAGGGCTGACCCTGCCTAGCTTCTGAGATCTGAAACAATTCGGCTAGTTTGGGTCATCCCATGAAACTGTCTTAGCTCCACGCCACCGCCGATTTGTCTTAATCCTTGTCTCTTCGCTGCCCATCCCACAGATCTCTCAGCACTACTCACCCTCTCAAGTTCTATGTGCTGTCTTCCTCTCTTCCCAATTTTTGACGTTGCGTCCAGTGCTTCCCTCTAAGCTGTGGAGTCTTGTGAGCAAAAATTCTACTTTGTGAGCTACTTGCATTAAAGTTGTGAGCAAGTGAGTCGGCTCCTGCATCAATTAGTTTGCTCTGGAGCCGTCCTTCCTGAGTGAAGACAAAAATCTGTGAGCTGGAGGCTAAAAAACTGTGAGCTAGCTCACACTAATTCAGCTTAGGGGGAACACTGGTTGCGTCTGTTCCCTTTCCCTCTTTCTTCGCTGACCTGTGGGCCACAGAACACAAGGGTTTTGCTCTGCCAGCAATTCACACCCGGGAAGGACTCTGAGACACAAGCTAGTAGGCTGTGTGTCATGGCCAGGTTGCCATGAGAAATGTGGTGCCTGTTTCATTGTAAGAAGAGGAGGAGGAGGAGGAGGAGGAGGAGGAGGAGGAGATTGGATTTATACCCTGCCCTTCACTACCCAAAGGAGTCTCAGAGCAGTTGACAATCTCCTTTCCCTTCCCCTCCCCCCAACAGACACCCTGTGAGGTAGGTGGGGCTGAGAGAGCTCTCTTGAGAACTGCCCTTGAGAGAACAGCTCTGAGAGAACTTGTGACTGACCCAAGGTCACACTACACCAAACTGGCTCTGGTTGAACTGGTGTTGCTGAGAAGCACTGGCGAAAGAACCCGGCTGGGGTGTCTTCCAATATCCCACCCATTAAATGATAACTTCCCTGTTCTCAAACCAGCATTCCACCTTCCTTTTTGGCTCACAGTGCAAAGTTTTTCTATGCCTCCTTTTGTGTGGGTCTTGTGCCACTGAGTCGCAGTTGACATATGGTGACTTCAGAGGGTGTTAAAGGCAAGAGATGTACGGAGCAGGGGTCCCAGACTCCCTGGTATGAATGCAGCAGCCAAATCGCTCGCTCAGAGGTGTTGCTCATAATACAGACATTTCGCACGTGTTATATTATTGGGTGGGTTCTGAGCCAGCCCGGCACCCCTCCTCACCTTCTTGCAGCTCGACTCCCTCTTCTCCTTCTTGAGCTTTCTCGTGGCTGTAAATAAATTAAAAAAAAAAACAAGAGGGGAAAGAGAGGGTCACCTAAAAAGCTGAGAAAGAACCCATGTTGGCCGAGCCCCTGCCTACACCCCAGTTTGGTGAAGTAGTTAGGAGCGTGGACTCTACTCTGGGAGAACAGGGTTTGGTTCCCCCACTCCTCCACATGCAGCTGCTGGGGTGACCTTGGGCCAGTCACAAGTTCTTTCAGAGCTGTTCTCTCAAGGGCAGTCCTCAAAAGAGCTCCCTCCATCCCACCTACCTCACAGACACTGTTCCCTCTGAGCTGAGTTAGTGTGAGCTAGCTCACAGTTTCTTAGCCTCCGGTTCACAGATCTTTGTCTTAGCTCAGGAAGGATGGCTCCAGAGCAAACTAATTTATGCAGTAGCCAAATCACAACTTTAATGCCAGTAGCCCACAAAGTAGAATTTTTGCTCACAAGACTCCACAGCTTAGAGGGAGCATTGGTGGGGGGGTGAACGTACTGTCGCCACCGCCAGCTCCCGAGTCCCGCCTGATCCTATGCAACTGGGCATGCCAAACCCTGTTGAAACTGCCTGCCTTCACCACTGCCCACTGTCGCCTTCCAGTCCCGCAGGCCTCTCTTTCCTCTCCTCTGAGGAGGTGCGTTACGGTCTCCTTTCCACATTGGCTGAAGAGCGGCAGTGGGGCCCGAAGAAAAAGATAGAGCCGCACAAACTGCTGGAGCGCAGATGGAACAGGGGGAAGACACGGTGAGGCCACGCCTCTCCCTCCCCTCCTGTGTTATACCCAGGGCTATTTTTCGGCAGGAACGCACAGGAACGGAGTTCTGGCTGGGTCCCGAGCTGGCCACGCCCAGCAGGAACTCATTAGCATAATAGGCCACACCCAACAGCAGGAACTCATTCGGATTGGCTACATTAGGGGTGTGTGGCCTAACATGCAAAGGCGTTCCTGCTACAAAAAAAGCCCTGGGTTTTGACAACAAACAAGGTAAACAGAATAACAAGCAAAAGGTGGGTGTGGCTGGATAACCACACTTCTGGTAACATGGGGGTGCAGCCTAATGTGCTAATGAGCTGTGCTGTCAGGGGTGTGGCCTAATATGCTAATGAGTTTCTGCTGTTGGGTGTGGCCTGTTATACTAATGAGTTCCTGCTGGGCTTTTTCTAAAAAATGAGCCCTGGTTATACCTGCCCCCGACCTGGCGCCTGGGAGCTCTGAAATTGAGGACTCCGTGCCTTTAACACCATCGGAGGCACGGGAGTCTTTGCCAAACCTAAGTGCCGGAAAGGATGAGCACCAGCCTCCAGAACAGCCTGCACCTGAAACCGATCAGGCGGTGCCTGGCCCCAGCAGCACGCCACCCGATTCTCCGCCACCTGTCGACCGGCTGAGGGATCAGAGACGCAGAGCAACCAGATGCAAAGAAGCACGCCTGTGGGGTTGGAGATCAATAAGCCCGGAGTTTTAGCAGGATCAAGGACTTCACAAGGCAGTGCTAATGAGGCACTAATGAGGTAACAACCCAGCGAGCTATTTGAATAGGTCGAGGACTGCTGGCTAATGGTGCTGGCAAACTCATCCTTCGGACCAGAAGCTCTGCACCTCTGACTCTGTTCCTGTTATCTGGCTACTGAGTGACTGACTTCCTGGTTCCTGACTCCAGTCCGCGTTTTGACAACCCCCTGGCTCTTGATCCTTGGCTCTGCATACTGACTTCGACGCTTGCTTATCTGGACTCTGACCCTCGGTACCGCTTTGACTACGGCTTGGCTTTGTGTATTGGGACTTTTGCTCGGGTTCTTTTGCCCTCTCTCTGGCTTGACTCTCGGACTGGACTGTGAACTCCCCCTCTCTGCCTTGTCCCACTGGCCCTGTCGTGACATCCTGCTCGGTCAGTTGGGGTCGCTGCCTGGTCTCACTGGGTCTTCCTGCTTCTGCAGCCTTTTGAGAAGCCAACTGCGGAAGCAAGAAGACCTGGCAAGGCCATACAGAGAGAGCCCCTCCTGCTGTCTCCCTCCCTCCTGCGGGGCTGGGCATATTCGGGGGGGGCATCATCCTCGTATGGCCCCCGTGGCTATGTGCCTGGGTCCCCCACGGCCAGGCCTTGCCTCCCAGCCACCGATCAGTTGACCGGTGGGAAGGCTTACCAGGAGAAAGAGGAAGGCCCAGGCCACGTTTCCAGCATTGCACGGGAAGCGATATCATCACGCCACCAATGTTCCCTCTAAGCTGTGGAGTTTTGTGAGCAAAAATTCCACTTTGTGAGCTACTGGCATTAAAGTTGTGAGGGAGCAATTTGGTTTTCTGCATAAATGAGTTTGCTCTGGAGCCCTCCTTCCTGAGCTAAGAGGAAAATGTATGAGCCGGAGGCTAAAAAACTGAGCTAGCTAGCTCACACTAACTCAGCTTAGAGGGAACACTGCCAGCAACGTCCAGGCAACGCTCCGGTATTTGGGTAAAAAACTCTACGGCAGAAGCTGTTTCTGCCATACAGTTTTTTGCTCGGATACCAGAGCATCACAGCGATATCACAGCGTGATTATGTCACTTCCTGTACGACACCAGCTGCGTGGCCTAGGCCTTCCTTTTCCCCCGGGTAAGTTCTCCCCCCATCCCCCCCATTGCCAGGGGGGACCTGGCAACCCGAGTACAGAGGAAGTTTGCCATCGCCTGCCTCTGCATAGCGTCCCTGGACTTCCTTGGTGGTCCCCCATCCAAGCAGGCCCGTAGCCAGGATTTTGTAATTTGGGAGGGGGGGCGCTTTAAATAAGTCAGGGGGCACTGATATCACAAAATAAAATAACACAAAAATTTTTTAAAAAATATATTTTTTAAAAAACCTCACTTTTGCAGCGTTTGCACTCTGCCTGCCTAAGTGAGGAGACAAGTCGCGCTTGGGGAAGGGGCGGTGGTGGAGAGTCCTCCGGGCGGCCCAGAGAACTGGAGGCTTGGGGGCTGGATGGAAGTGAGGGAGCCTTGGCAGGAAGTCAGGGGGGAGGCAGGCCCCGAAATTCCCCACTGTAGCCATGGACCTGCATCCAAGTACTAATCAAGGCCTACCTACACTGCTTCGTTTCCAAGATCTGATGAGATCGGGCTAGCTTGGGTTGTTTTTATTGATCCTGCAATGACAGTCTGCTTTAAAAAAAAATGACAAGGTTTTGCATAAATCTCACAATAGATTTGGCTATTCTTACAAAACAGCTGCAAGTCAGTAACATGGGCTTAGCTGGGGGTAGGAAGGGTGGAAGGCAAAATTGTGCCCCGGCGTACCCATATGCACACGCTTATCTTTTAAAAGATGGCTCCCCGAAATCTTTCGCAAAGGCAGCGTAGTGAGAGATGCCTTAAAGCAGGGAATGCTCCTAGTAAATTCTTATTTATTACCTTGTTTTTGTAGTCTGCCTTTCTCACTGGGACTCAAGGTGGATTACAAAAAGAAGGAGGGGGTGGATGAGGAGATTGGATTTATACCCTGCCCTTCACTACCCGAAGGAGTCTCAGAGTGGCTTACAATCTCCTTTCCATTCCCCTCCACACAACAGACACCCTTGTGAGCAGTGTTCCCTCTAAGCTGAGTTAGTATGAGCTAGCTCACAGTTCTTTGGCCTCTGGCTCACACATTTTTGTCTTCACTCAGGAAGGATGGCTCCGGAGCAAACTAATTTATGCAGCAACCAAATCACAACTTTAATGCCAGTAGCCCACAAAGTAGAATTTTTGCTCACAAGACTCCACAGCATAGAGGGAGCATTGCCTGTGAGGTAGGTAGGGCTGAGAGAGCTCTCTCAAGGACTGCCCTGGAGAGAACAGCTCTGAGAGAACTTATGACTGACCCAAGGTCATGCCAGCAGCTGCATGTGGAGGAGTGGGGAATCAAACCCATTCCTCCCAGCTTAGAGTCCGCGCTCCTAACCACTACACCAAACTGGGTCTCAGCTGTTGAGTCAATTGGCAAGCAAACTGCAAAGTATGATTTAAAAAATCCCTTTGAATTTAACAGCAAAAATTATTACTAAAAGAGGGAAGTTGGAAAGCTAGAAAGGACCTTGGTTTAGTGTGATGTAACTTGAAATATAGATCAACCCAAAGGCAAGGAAGGAAGTATTCTTGGTAATCCCCCCCTGCCATGGAATTCAGCATTTGTGATTCTGTGTGGGAAGACGGGCAGTGGATAGGTTTTATCGGCACACCAAAGAATCACATTCTTTCACTGAAATTATCTTAGAATATAATCATGGTGTCCTGACCTGGATGGCCCAGACTTGTGCAATTTCATAAGTTCTTGGAAGCTAAGCAGGGTCGGCCCTGGTTAGTACTTGGATGGGAGACCACCGAGGAAGTCATCCAGGGTTGGTCCGCAGAGTCAGGCAATGGCAAACCACCTCTGAACGTCTCTTACCTTGAAAACCCCACAGGGTTGCCATAAGTTGGCTGCAACTTGACGGCACTTTCCACCACCACATTCCTTGCTTTGCACTAAGTCCTCTGTTAAGATTTGGATCATCTGCTTCTTGAGCCATCAGCATCGCTTTGGACTCAGCCTCTATGATTTGCTCCTTTCCCCCTCGCCTGCTTTCTGTACTTCCTCGTCCCTATGTTCTTCCTATTTCCTATTAGCAGACTTTCGTGCAACAAAGAACCTCCAGGCTCAGTTTCCAGGCTCCGTTCTTTGCTCCAGCCCTACCTCTTCTTCCCACTGTGTCTCCTTGACTCTCCATGCGATTTTCTGGTTCCTTGAGCTGGTTTCCTGCTCCCCTACCTCGCTGTCTTACAGAGCTGGTTCCCTGTTAGGGTCTAGGTGCAAGCCGAGTCAGAGTCCAAAGTCAGAGTCAATCAGTCAATCAATCAGACCTTTATTGGCTTGTTACGTTAAAACTGACAGGCAAGGAATTACAAAGTTATATGCGGTTAATGATACATTCCCTTCTCTTAGAAGCCCAAAACAAAAATTTGGTCACCATTTCCATAATCACCGAGGAGCGAGTAGAAAGTAAATAAGATATCTTCCACTCATCAGAATGATTTACTAGATTCCTCAACAAGGGCTCAAGATATAATGCTCGAGCATCTCGATAGAAGATACAGTGTAGAATGACGTGATCCAGACTTTCAGTTTCATTAACACCACAGGGACATTGTCTACCCACATAAGGAGTCTTGGAGAACCTACCACCCAGTACAACTGAAGGCAACACATTAAAATGGCCTAACATAAAAGCTCTTTGATAGTTAGGAATGGTTAAACCAAAAAAATATATTCTGCAATAGACCCTTGGGGAGGAAACCCTATCTTCAAGGGGGAGCATCTACCTGAAGCCAGGCTAATCAGTTCTTGGTGTTCTATGTCGAGGAGTCTTTGTTTAATCAAGCGAAAGGCTGAAATTTCTGACAACTGAAGCTCTCCAAAACTGACTCCTATACATATGACCTTACTCTTTATATGGGAAAACCATGCCGAGGATGCGAACTTAGTAAGCATTTGTGAGATAAAAGGATTGGAATTAGCACTAAAATGTAACCTGAGCCAAAATTTAAATGTCATAATCCAAGCTTTCATTTCTAGACGAGTCTGATTGGTCTCCAAACAGCTAGCTGCATAGGACACGCATGGGGGGAGGCAAAGTCAGAGTCAAGAGTCAGTCCAGAAGGTCAGCTACCAGAGAACAGAGCCCAGTTCAGAGCGTGGTTCAGAAAGTAGGGTCTAGCAGTCCAAGATCAGATACAGGAACAAGCAGGTCCAATATCCAAGTCCAAAGCCAGTCTGAAGGTGAGTGGTGCAGAGTCTACCAGGTGGTGACTTGTTGCTTCTACACCAAGCGGTTTCCCTTGGCTGGCTTTTATAGGCATCTGTTGCAAGGTCTTACTTGCAGCTGACTGTTTGGGAGTAACCCTGCAGCTACTCATCATCAGCAAGCAGCCGGCGTTGGGCCGGGAGATGTGCGCTTTGTCTTCTCTCCTGGAGCTACATTCTAAGCCTTCATATCCGGTGCTCAAAGGGTGGTAACAACCCCCTGGGCTTTATCTGTTGGAATGGAGCTGGAAGGTGCTGGTGGCTCTGCATCAGCTGTTGGCTGTGAACTCTGACAAACCTGCAGTTCATGTTCTTGCAGTGAGGAAGCAGCTGAAACACCACAGTGCCTCAGATCACTTCTGGCCATCGGGCCAGCATTGGCATACCCTGACATGGGGCAGCTGCTACGGCCCAGGACTTCTGGTGGGGCCCACTGCCACTGACCCATGCACCTCCTCTGCCACCTGTCTGTGCTCTTGCTCCCAGCTCCCCAGAGTCATTGAGGAAGGGCACAGTGAAAAATGGTGGCGATGGCAGCAGCCCTCCCAGCTGCATACACTGGTCAGTGTGGTTGGGGAAGGGGTGTGCCAGTGGTGCGGGCCACTGAGTGTGGATGGTGGGAGGGCTTACAAGAGGGGAAGGACATATGAGCAGGCGGCGGGCGTGCAGGCGTGGGGGTGGAAAGAAGGGCATGAGGGAGAACCCGAGGCTGGGCAGATGAGGGGCTTCAGGTGTTGTCTGCTCTGGTCCCCGAAAAGCCCAGAAACCAGCCCTGCCCTACCTCCTGGCCCCGTGCTGACGGTGGTCCAGTCCAAGGTCAGCACCTGCAGTGCTGCTGCAGAAACTTGGCTTGGATGTGGCCATCAGCGGCGTCAGCCCAGCAGATGATGCGACGTACCTTGCTTGGGGTGACAAAGTAGCTTGCACCAGCCCTGCTTCGTTGTTGGGTGCTTTCTGATGCTCGCCAACATTCCATACAAAAAAACCAGGAAAAGGCATGTGACACCCCTGTTCCTGAACGGAGGATTACTGCGCTTAGGACTCTTTAGCTTGGAGAAACGACGACTGAGGGGTGACATGATCGAGGTTTATAAGATTATGCATGGGAAAGAGCAGGCAGAGAAAGAGGTACTTTTCTCCCTTTCTCACAATACAAGAACTCGTGGGCACTCCATGAAATTGCTGAGCGGTCGGGTTAGAACGGATAAAAGGAAGTCCTTCTTCACCCAAAGAGTGATTAACCCTTGGAATTCACTGCCACAGGAAGTGGTGGCGGCTACAAGCATGGACGGCTTCAAAAGGGAATTAGATAAGCATATGGAGCAGAGGTCCATCCGTGGCTATGAGCCACAAGGTATAGATAGGGGCTCTGGGGGAAGTGATGCTCTGTCTTCTTGGTGCTTGGGGGGGTCAACAGTGAGAGGGCTTCTTATGTCCTGGCCCCACTGGTGGACCTCTTGATGGCACCTGGTGTTTTTGGCCACCAGGAAAAATTGGCCACCAAGAAAAATTACCAACTAATGTGTGACATGGAAGATACTGTTGCCAAAGTCAGGTCTTGGTTTCCAAAATGCAAAAGAGAGCAGTGGGAAGGACGGAGGCAACCATTAGAGAGGACTGGCCCATGACCCACTTTCAGAGGCTTCACTCTGAGTCTCAGTGCGGCTTACAATCTCCTTTCCCTTCCCCTCCTCACAACAGACACCCTGTGAGGCAGGTGGGGCTGAGAGAGCTCTCTTTTTCAAGAACAGCTCTTATCAGAGCTACAGCTTGCCCAAGGTCATCCAGCAGCTGCAAGTGGAGGAGTGGGGAATCAAACCCGGTTCTCCCAGATTAGAGTCCACGCACTTAATCACTATACCAAACTGGCTCTCACCACACTGCTGAAAAGCCTTTTGTTCTTTGCACAGTGAACACCCAAGTGGGCTACATACAGTGCCGGATTTACACATATGCTAAATAAGCTACAGTTTAGGGCCTCACAATCTGCTGGGGCCCCAAATAAAAACACAATATTAAAAATGATTTCAAATATTAAAAAGGCATATATATTTTAAATTTTTCTGAGACCAGCTGATGTAATTTAAAACAGTAGGGGGCCCCTGGGTTTTGTATAGCTTAGGGCCTCAACAAGTCTAAATCCGGCCCTGGCTACATAGCTCTTTTGGCATAACTCTGTGCTAGAATAATGTGTACTTTACCCTCTACATAGGAAGGGAACGTCTTTCCTATGTATTCAAAAGGACAGTACAGTTTTTTAAAAAAGAAAAGAAATAAAAGCCTTTTGTTCTTGAGATTAACCTATGTATTCAAAAGGACAGTACAGTTTTAAAAAAAAGAAAAGAAATAAAAGCGATTATCTCGGAAACCATATTGTCCCACAATCAGGTTTCGATGCTTCAGAATGGGCTTCGAGTGAAATGTACCTTAAAGTCTATGTGGGTGTCAAGACAGAAATCAAAACATCTGAGGTCCCGGGGGAAAGTATTAAACTCTAAAGAATGACCAGCACATGTGAATAACATTCTAAAAAGAGGTTCGCCCCCAAAGTGGGACAATATAAGATGCCAGAAAATAAGGGATAGCTAGATTCGAGTCCAGTAGCATTGGAGATATCAACAAGATTTTCAGGGGTATAAGCTTTCATCAGGGAGCTTTGACTCGCGAAAGTTCATACCCCGAAAATCTTGTTCGTCTCGAAGGTGCTACTGGACTCGAATCCAGCTGTTCTATTGCAGACTGACACGACTACTTTCTGAAACGAGAAAATAAGAACTGCCCCTGGTAAATAGGGACAGTTGGAGTGCACACCTTCTGGGAACTGACCCTTGACCTGCCTTTTTAACCATTCTGTCTTGCCTTTCAGTGGCACGCCTCAGCCTTACCCTGCGGGCAGGACTGAGAGTATATGAAAATGGACATGTGTTCTAACAATGTTCGCATATCTCTCTCGGGCTGGAGGGAAGTTATTTTGAAGCCAACGTTCCACAGTCCTTCAGTAGGGGGCGCCACTACACTTTAGTGAAGAAGCTGGCTCGTTTCCTATTCTTAAGCCCACCTTGAGGTAAAAAAAATGAGTATACTCGTTTTCCTGTGTGAAATGGTGGCAGTGGAGAAAATATACTCAGAGAGCTCAGCAACTGGTGGCTGTCCGACGGCACATGGCTCCCTTTTGGCCCTCTGGCTTGGGAACCCAGAGGCAAAACAGGAGTGCAGCCCAGGCTATGGGGCTTGCTGGGAGGCTATTTGGAGGCTTCTCCTTCTGCCTACGCTTGACTCAAAATGGCCCTCCAGCAAAACCAGTTGTTGACCAGGGAACAACGGTGTGTTTGAGGTGGAAGGCCTTCTGCTTATTTCTGGGGGAACGAGAGGGGAGTGAGGTTTTGTGGCTCATCATGGTTTCCTGAGTAATATTTCTTCAGTTGTATGTGGCAGTCGCTCCACCAGACATGGGCAAAGCTGAATTCCATGACGGATAATTTACTTTGGGTATGAACATCATTTTAACATGCACCATGTCCTTCGCCCTTCGTGTCTGAAACGTTCCCCATGGCCTTTTGAGGTTCATCCAGTGTTGCCTGCCAGAAATTCCTGATGATCAGTTTTCCTGAGGCTTTTCGGCCTGGACCTCCAGCGTTCGCACGATTCTGTCTCTGTGGCTACTGACTTGAGACACAGCATTGAGTACAAGGAAAGCATGGATTTAATGTTTTGTTTATTTACTTAAAATTTAAATGCTGCCTTTCCTCCCAAATAGGGTCCCTGAGGTGGCAAACGTGAAAACAGTTGAATATTGAAGTAGCACTTAACATATAAACAAAACCTCCTCTGTTTTTGTGTACTCAGTCTTTGAGACCAATCCCACACCAATCTTTTTTGCAACTAAATGCTTTTTTTCTTAGGGACTTGAGTCGGTTTTCCATTAGGATGGCTTTGCCCCCCTTCTTGTTTCCTGTGTCTGATTCCCTGGAAAAGCATTTCTGTTCTTTCCCCACCCCCAATCCCTCAGCATTTGTTCATGAGATACATGTGCCTGTCAGGGTTATGTTAGAGAAGATATAATCCAACACACTAACAAACAGACTTCCATCGAAATATTTGGTTTTTCCAAATAAAAAAAGGTGTTTTCCTTAGCTTTCCCTAAAAGCTTTCCGTACAGCTGTCCGAAACCTCTTCATATTTTTGGGCAGGCCTTTATTGCTTTCCATTTACAAATTATACCATTTAGGCAATTATTCTTTCATTCTTGCATACAAATGGTTCTTGATAGGATTCCTGGTAACTCAAGAGCAAGGGGGCGGGGAAGTGAGACGTGCGGTATTGGTGTCAGATTAATTGGAAATGACATTAATGTAGATGTTAATGTAGATCACATTGTTGTAGATGCGTCAACCAAAGGCATGCAAAATAACATCTGGACCTAGGTATCTCTGGACACAACCCAGCATTTAAAAATTATTTTTGCAAGCATGGGCAGGATGGCTTTATGGTCAGACACATGTCTGCAAAAACATGCAAAGGGTTGTGGGTCCAGAGCCCCGGCTGAGCCAAGAAAAGTGAGATTGAATTGACAGCTATGTATATGGAGGAACTCTGTACCTATAGAAAAATTCACTACACATATGTAAGGGGCTATTGAACATGTGACCTCCAGTTAATAGTGGACCCGGTCTTGTTAATCAAGTAAATGGTGGGGGGAGATGGTTTACTTTTTGGGGTGTATGTGTGTCTGTTTTCCAGTAAAATGTGGTGCATCTCTCTTGATGATGCTTCCAGACTGTAATCTTCAGCTGTGGCACACGACAGGTCCCCCCCACCTCTCCTTGGGAACTAATAGAATCAGTATTTTTCCACCGAACGAAAATTCTGCGCCTTGTCCTTTGCTTGCCGGTGTTCCATGTAACACTAAAATAAAACCCACTGGGTATGGTGTCTAGAATCCTCGATATGTGCCGCTCAGGGAGCTGTTTTTAATTGCCGTGTATGGCAACCTGTAGGATTGGGAGAAAAATAATTCTTTGGAGACCTAAGGAAATAATTACCTATTCTAGACACCGACGCACTTAATGCAATAGTTCTTTCCCTTTTCTCCCTGCTGTTCTGTTTCTAAAATGTTTAACTGAAACACCTTCATCCTCTAATGATATTTCTGTTTGTGATTTCTCTTTATTTTCACAAGGAATTTCAGATAGTTTTTATTGTATAAGGCATGCCCAATTTTCCATTTTGCATGGAATATTGAATTGGTGTTGCATGTAAATAAGGATCACATGCAATAAACAATTTTCAATCTTCAATGTGGAAAAATGGTTTTATCTGTAAGGAGAAAAGCTGTCTTAAAAATAACCTTAAATAACGTTATTACAAATAGGATCTGCATTTTCTAGATATGTTTTCTAGCCAACCTACATTGTGTTAATTTTGGATTGCCTTGTGAGCATTTCATGACGATAGCAGGATGGCTTTAGCAATTTGTGTAGGCAACAATGCATTGTGTCAGAAGCTTAAATGCAAACTATTGACTGCATACAGAATTTTGAATCCATGATGAATGCTGCAGAAATTCCTACCAACTTTAAATATTTGTCTAATGAGAATTAATTCCTAGTACCCAAGACCATTTTAAAGGAAATGAACATTTCAATGTTCGCAGTATAACTCCAGATATACAAAGCTTGAGAAATTCGGCTCTTGGACAAACAAAATATCGCAATCCAACCCCATGCCTAAAGTGTGATTATTTTAATTCTCTGTATATTTTAAACCAAAACAGTTCTGGATATTCTTATGCATTACAAAGAAGAAGGGGGAAAAAAAACACACACTTCTAAGCAAACCACAGAAATTGTTCTTCTTTTAAAAATATTATTTAACATGGTTGAATATATACTTAATGTATTTTATGTAAGACAGAGTTTCAGCATACAGTATACTTCCATGCAAAGTTAATTTTATGTTAGTTGCTTTACATACTACTTCAAGGATTTAACATTGGCAGGTTGCAATGTATTTGGAAGCTAAATATTTAGTCAGTTTTGCATAATCTGGTCTTTCTCTATACAGATAATTCTTTACATTTCAGGGTTAGGTTGAAGATTATTCTTATTTCTCTGTTGTACAGAATACTCTGCATTATTGAACATAATGGTCATGTTGATTCAGCACTGGTAATCCATTTCTCTACAACTGAAAATTAACTGACTGACACCAAATCCTGAGAATTCTACTTTGCATATAATCATATTAATTCTTTCTATGCTTATTGCATACAAAAAAACCCCCTAGTAATTTCCAGTAGGCATTTTAAAATGGTCTGGTCTGTGTCCCGGTGTTCTTAATTCTTTTGCATGTAAGATGCCAACTGAGAGCTAATCAGACAACTTTAAATATGACATGCAAAGTTCTCAGTTTTAAACCAACATGATGTACAAAGCATGTTCTTAAATTACCCATTATCCACAATAATATCTACTTTTCAGCAAGCGCCATTTGGTTATTCGTTTTTTTGTATTCATCATATGCAAAATCTCCCATTGTTTTTAACATATGATTTTAATATTTGGAGAGGAATATCACATATATTCCACTGACCCTTGATGCAAATTCTTAAGTGTCTTATAGCATTCAGTCCTTTTGCATAATTTTACATATTTTTTTTGCATATTAAACAGAAAACCCTTTCTTCCCACACCATTTCCCCTACTGAGCAGTCTTTTTACTGATTACATTACTTCTAAATATTTCTTGTATGCTATAATTTTATTTTTTTTTCTGTGTTGATGATACATACTTTACATTGACAGTTTGTAATATCTGATACTGCTGTTGTTACAAATGGAACAACTAAACCTTTTGTTACAGATATATATTTTATACAATGCTCAAAATGCTCCAACTATTCACATGAATGACACATGGCTGTTTTCCATATAATAATTGTAACTGGAATGCAGAAGCCTATAATTTAAGAGTGTTTCATATCAAGTACAATTAACTTATTGCATAAAACACTTGATAGCAGCAGCACAGAGTTCTAGCTTTTGGAAGTAATACAAATAATTGTGCAAATATATTTTAGATAATTCACTGTTTTGCATAGTTTAATTAAATATTCTTTAATGGCTACGACTGTATTGCTGCTCGCAAGTGTTCATGAACAGAAAACTTTCTGATTTTTATAAACTGTAGTGCCATTAGGTGAGAATATATACTGCATGGAATCCTCTTAATTGTTTTAGATCATGAGACTCTACAAAAAAGTCCAGTTATGCAGTAATACCAAATTATAGATATTTTGTGGTTTGTAGTTAGTATTTCTACTGTACCAGATATAGTTCAATAAAATGCTCTTAGTTTCAAGCAGCCAGGTGATACAGTGATTTGCAGTTATTTTGCATTTAATCCTTAACATCCGCTCCATATATTGTGTTTTATCTGCCTTCCTTTGCAATAAATTTTTACAGTAATTTTGCATATAATAGACCAGATACAATCATGCTAATTCTCGGTGTAAAACATTTTTCCCCATGAAATCTTCCTTTGAAATTTCTCAAAATATTAAATATATCACATCCCTAATGTATAATGTATATCGTATATGTCCCCTCTCATGGCATATTTTTTCCCAATATTTGGACTAACTTCTGTCCATCCCTTGAGACTGTTCTGTTCTTGTCTGACCCTTTCTGAAAGTTGACCAAGAATATTTTGTGTTTCCAGAAGATAGGTCTAAATAGATGGAAGCCATGCATACTGAAAGTTTCCCAAAGTTTCCCAGGGCATGAACACTCCCAAATTCTGCAAATAATCAGTGTATGTACAAAGCTGGAAACTGGGGCTGCTTTGACATGTAAGACAGGTGTGTCTACACCCACCCACACCCATATGCCCCTTGTACCATTCACACGCTCATTTTGCCCACTCGGGGTTCCAAAGCCTTCACAAATGCAGTCTTTAATGATGCCTATCCCTCTCCTTTCCCACCCCCATTTTCTTCTCCTTTAAAACCCGAGGACGACCCCTGCTCTGCTCCAGATTCACAGATCTTCCTCACATCCAACCCCTAAGGCTCCATTATCCCACCCAAGCCCTACATCCTGGGTCACTCCCTCATCCTCACCTTCCCCTACCCCTCTTCTCATGCCCTAAACCTTAACAACTCCCCTTTCCTAACTCTCAGCCCCCCCCAAGACCGTTCTCACCCTCCCTTTCTGCACTGCCCCCACTTCCCCCATACTCCCTCCGTGCCCCATCTAAAAAACTCTCCCCCTGTTTCCTCCCTCTCCTCTTCCGACTTTGTTAACATCGGAGGACCCCCTCTTCCCCCCCCTTCTAAAATCCCGAGCCCCCCCTTTATTTCTTCCCTCCCATCTACTCTTTCTCTCCCCCATCATCCCTGGTGCTGATGCTGCTGCATCTTTCCCGTTGCCGGGGCAACGGGAGCCGGGGACTGGGGAAGGGAGGGGGGGAGCGAGCGAGCGGGCGAAAATGATGGAGAGAATCCGGCGCGCGCCCCGGCTCGCGCTCTGACTGCTGCTGCTGCTGCTGCTGCTGCTGCGGCCGCCGCTCCAGCTATTGCTCCCGCTTCCCCCTCAGCTCCTGTGTATCTGAGCTGCACCCATGCGCGCATGGAGGAGTCAGCTTGCGCCCACCGATGGAAGCAGAGGTAGGTGCAGTCTCTATGCAAGCTCTCTCTCTCCCCCCCCCACCCCGCCTCCTCCTCCCCGTCTCCTTCCCTGGCTCTCCCATTTAAAAATCTTTAAAACTTTGCATATTAATATCTGCGCTTTGCATAAATCTCACCCGCTCTTTATTGATTGCAAAATGCTTAATGCAGCAGCTGGTCTCTGCTGCACACACACAGACACACACACCGGCGGGTCTATTCCTTTCTCTCTCTCTCTTTCAACGCGGCAGCCGCAATTGTTCCAAGACCCCTTTTTCTTTTTTTCCCCCTCCCTCCCTCTCTCTCTGGCATTTTGTTTTTTCGGTGGTGTCGGTGGCTCAGCCTGGAAGGAAAAAGGGGGCGAGGGAAGAGAAATGGGAAAGGGGCAAAATAACGGAGAGATGTCATAGATTTTTAAAAAAAAGGATTTGATATTTTTTTTTAATGAAAAGAAAATAAAATGTCCAAAAATGATACCGAGGTGCTTTTCAATGGCCTTTAAAAAAATACGCGTTGCAAAGGGAAGGTGTTTTTGCAATGGCCAAAAAAAGAAAAAGAAAAGGGGTATTTGGTGGCTGTAATTTTTTCCCAAAATTTTATTTTTTTGTGCAAGGAGCGAAGGCTTTTTCTTTAAAAAAAAAATTTAAAATGTTTTGCATGGATCAAAAAATAATATCGGAAGACCGAGGAAAAGCTGTAGAGGATATATTATTTTTTTTTTGCTGCCTATGTCGCTTGGCTCTCGGTGCCGGGGGCTCGGCTTTTGATGCTCCGCCGATGGAAGAAAGAAGGGAGGGGAATGAACAGGAGGAATAGAATGAAGGAACCGGTGGGGGGGGGGGGGGGAGAGACTGTGGTTACCGGCGTTTTTGCAGAGAGGGCATTTATGGTTTGCAATACTAGGACATCCCCCCGCCCCCCCCAGACTCTGTGCAATATTGGGGGGTTGCTTAGATGTACTGGGGGGTTGCTTCTATGGGAGGGGGGGAGGATGTGCATATGGAATTTTTCTCCCTAGTAAATTGCAAGTTGCATAATGGGGGTGGTGGAGGTGGAAGGAAGCTGGAACGGGGTTTGGATTGTCCGAAGAGCTGATGGGGGGGGGTTTGACAATGTTGGGGGGGGCGGCTAGTGTGGGGAAGGGGGGATATTGGCGGGGGGGGGGATAAATGGGGTAGTGGTGGATGGGTGAAGAGGTCAGATTGTGACCGGGATAGGTGGGGGGGGTGAGGAGGGGGACCCAAGTGGGGGTGCAGGATAAGGGAGCCAGATGAGAAAGAGAAAGGGGGGGCATTGGATCTGATGGGGCAGGTAAATCTAAGGCAAGTGAGCAGAGAGAGAAAATACAGGGACGGGGGTGGGTATGGGGCAGAGGGGAAGAGTAGGGGCACTTTGGTTAGGGCAGGATGGAGGGGATTGGGGGGGGGATCTTGGGGTGTGGCTGAATGTTCGGCTTTCCTGAACCCTGAATCCAGAGTAACACCCCCCAAACCCCAATTCATGCTGCATATGACACCCCTCCCCCAAAGCCAAGCGTTTCACTCTCTTTCCTGGACCCTTCCCATTTTTGCAATCCTGGGGTGGCTTTTATTTCTCCGCACATGGCACCACAGAGTTTGAGGGGGGAAACGCCTGGGCAGGAGGTCTCCTTCCCAACTTAGCTTTGTATTTTTCCTTTCGGCCGGTGCCTTGCCTAAGTTTCTCGGAGTTCGGGGGGCAAAAAAAATTTCTCTCCGGGTCTGGCAATGGAAGGAGGTGCTTATGGGGAGGGGGTGTCATGGGTTGGGCACTTGCGGGACGTTGCCATGGGGAAGGTGATACCACGGTGGGCAACCGTGGGGAGGCTTGGTAATATCTTGCGGAAGAAAGGCTTGCGGAGAGGGTCTCGCTCCCTGGGCGTTGGGTTGATTTCAGGCTCTGTTTTTTACCTTGTGGTTGCTGAACCACACAGTTTTCAGCTGCCATTGTCTCTGGATAGTTATAAGCATTAGCTGTAGATAATTCAGACAGAAAATCAGGTGGTTGAAGGGGGGGGGGTGCGCTTCCCTGACATGGGGATGGGGAGATTACTCAGGAGTAAATTTGACACAGTGCAGAAACCTCAAAGAGTTTTGCAATGACAATCCTTTCTGCCCTGGGATGATGCGACGGCGCCTTGTTAATATCTGGGCCTTTGTATAATTTGAGATATTTTGTGTGTATATGTGTGTGCATATGTGCGTGTACGTCCCTGCAGGTACATATATTGCCCCCATGAGTGTGTGTGTGAATCCATCCATCCCATATGTACACTTTTCTGTACATATTGTGTCCCTTTTTGTTCACTTGTGTGCACTGGTGTCTGAATAATAACCCCCCAAATCGTCCAGGCAAATTTCCTTATTTTCCTCCCGATTGAAAAAGTCTATTCCTCTATTTCTTGCAACCCCCCAGACTGGAATTGCCACTTTGAAGAGAAAGATTAGCCGAACCTCCAGAGCGAATCCTATCACTTTCACTTTCCTAATGTTACATATACAAGACCAACCTCCCCCTGCCCCATATTAATTAATCTGAAAGGACTAAACCCTTGGTCTGCTAATGTGGATTAGAATCCCCACCTCATGTGTAAACATGGGTTGAGAGGCTGCTTGTGGGGGAAATCCATCCCTTTATCACCCTGATTGTGAGTACCACAGAGTGATTAAAAGGCATTGAGGGGCAATTAATCTGCATTAAGTGATCTCGGATATGCGCCCTGAGCGTGTACGAAAGAGTGAGTAAAGAACGTCTGGGGGTGAAGGCAATGCATTTTTCTGCCTTCTCACTACAAGCAGCCTGGTGTGGGTCTGGTGATAAATCTCCTCACGGGGCCCTTTGCCGCTAACCACACCTAGAAACTCCCTACTTTCTCTTCAGGACTCTTGCCTAAATTTGTCCCTGGATTCCAGGAATGGATCTGACCTTATGTGGGGCATGTTTTCTGAGAAACTGCCCCTTTGTCAGGTCCCAAGGCGGGTGAGGATACCCTCCACCAGCCTTCAGGCCTAGGGCCAAGACCCACAGTGAATTTGGACCCTTGCAACGCCAGTTTTCTAAGCCTCACTGTGACTCTGGATCGATTGATCTGGAACAGGTGCAACTCTGTGGAGACAATAAATCTCTTGACCTGAGTTTGGGAAAGGAGGTGGGGACCAGGATTGACCCCTTTTCTGTCAGGAGAATGGGATCTATAGTAGCTTAGGGGGTTTCTGTCTTTGTGAGATCATAAAGAACGGAATCTGGTGGTTGGGACAGAAAGAGTTGTGTACCTGTGTATGATTTGGGGGGTTATTCAGACACCAGTGCACACAAGTGATTATCCTTTAGTTAGTAACTATTACCCTCAGGTTCTAACCATCGCAAACATGGATTAAAGTCCCTACTCTACCCTTCTTGAAAGGAATTGAGGAGGGATCTAAGCCATCTTGAATAGGACAGGGATGGAATGAAGGGCATTAATGGATAATGATCCCGTTCTTCATTAAGCGAACTTGGACGGTGCTGTGGAATTAAGCAAGTGGATATGGTGTGTGGCGTTCACATCGGCTGAGTTTCTTGTGCGCCTGCGTTGTGCGATTTTTGCAGTACCTTTTTGTGTTGGGCGCGTTGCGCTGCGTGCCTGTGCTTTATTTATTTATTTGTTGCTAAAGGTGGCGGTTCCGTAAATGTGGGCTCCGGGTAGAGTCGGAGGTGTCCCGCTCTGGAAGCATTGTGCCTCTCGGTGCGTTGTGTGGGTGGGTGTGATTGCTTGTGTGTGTGTCGCTCTCTCTCTCTTTCTGTTGGGTGTGCATCTGCTGTTGTCAAGCGAGACCTCATTTCTCTGCAGTGACCTTTTTTATTGCTGTCTGGTGTGTGTGCGTGTGTGCATTTGTATGTGTGTGTCCTGGTAACCCTTTCGGTACTGCCGGGACTCCCCCCCCCCCATCTCGCTTCCTCTGCCGTTCCCCCTGCAGGTTAGGCCCAGGGTCTGAAGTCCTTCTAGGGCCCAGCCTATGGCTTCCCCCAAGCAACCTGCTCCAAGGCCTTACTAGTAGTCTCCCAGCTACGGAGAATCCCTCGCCCGCCCCCCTTTCCGTCCATGACTCCACAGTCTAATTTTTCTCTTTGAGCCTCTAATTCCTTGCTCTGTCCACCCATCTGTCTGCGGACATGTGTTCGATGTGTGATTTTTGGCCTCCATCAATTCACTTCCTCTCCTGGTCAGCACGGGGCCTCCTGTATTTATATATGCAGATAAGTTGCACTCTGCATCCATGCTTGTGCCCATCTCCGGTATTCTGTCACGGAGCACCACAGTTTTCTTTCTCTTTATTTGCCTCTCTCGAAGCTTTTTTAAAAAAAGCTGTTCTACTTCTCTGTTCACCGGTTTCCCTTTTCATTTCTCTTTCTGCTCCCCCCTCTTTTTTTTTTTTTTTAAAAAAACTAAATTATTTTAGGACATGTTTCTTCCTTACACCCCCATTTAACTAGCCTCTTCTTCCTATCCACTTCAATAAAAACCTTTCCACATCTCATCCCACTAAGTCCCCCTTGGCCACATGATCTTTCACCCTGTCCTCCCCACCCCGGGTAAAGTCATGGCTGTGTTGGAAAAGGGAAGGGACCCCCCCCTTCCGCTTCTCTTCCCTGAAATCCAGAATAGGGGAATAGAATGGTATATTGCTCCCCTTTCCTTTTTTTTTAAAACCAAAATCTGTTTCCCTTCCATTGAGATCAGAAAACTGGTGAGTCTCTAATTTGGTTGGCTAGGGTGCTGCGCTCCCCACATTCAGCCATAAGGGACGGCACATTAATGGCGAATTCTGATCCACAGCTCTCCAGTGCTATGTGAGAGCAGCCATTTCCTGGTCAAGAAACTGACCGCCAGCTCCATCTCACCCGACAAAGAGTCCAGGTCATTTATTCTATGAATGTCACCTGGGGAGGGGGGAAGGGAGAGAGAGGGAGAGAGAGAGAGAGAGCAGTCATACCCTTCAGCCATCAAACACTGTATTCCCCCCTTTTGCCCCATTTTGGTGTCCATTACAGTGGGAACTAGATGCTTCCCCCCCCCAACACACCTTTACCATATTTTCCTCTGGGGGAGGGTGGTCAGAAAGCCAGTGAACGTGGCTGGTGCAGAGAGTGTCTGTAGAGGATGCAGAGAGGGAAACCTATCTGAGATCAGGGATCTTGTTTGCTTTATTTCCCGCAAAACAGCCCCACAGTCTAGCCCAAGAAGAATAGAAGGACCCTGGAAAGGAAGGAATCGGAGAAAGAAGGGAATTTAGAAAAAGGAATTTGTTCCTTCGTTCACCTTGGGTTCCCAGAACAGCTGGAATTCTTTTCTTTTTTCAAAAAAAAAAAAAGAGAGCCAAAATTACAGAATATCCATAGATAGAAAAAGAGAGGGGGGGAAAAGATACAAAGGAAGTCAGTCACCTATGTTAAAGCAAAGAGCAGGCCTTTAGTATCAATTAGTAGGAATCTACTATGGATTAGTGTTTTCCTATTGCTCAACCTGGGTCTTTGTTGTGGCAAATGGATCCATTTACAAATCAATGCATGTTAAGTGGGGAGTCGTAGATTTAATTATCAGCTGTTTTGAAATCTGATCTTTCCATTTAAAGGTTTATTTCCAAAATCTGTTAAATCGCTAACCATGTCTGTGTGTGATGATCGTCTTTGCAAATGTGTCAAGGTAGCTGAAAATTACCCTGTGAGAAAGTTTTTGAAATAAGAGTTGGAGAAAGATGGATTTGCTTGTAAATACATAGATATAGCTCAATCCATAAACAGCAGATCAGCTTGTAGCTAGAATGATCAAGATATATACAACCGATGTGTTGTACAATTTTTAAACAGTCTCTTGAATCTTTGTAATCACCTTGCCGTTATTCCATCCTTCTGGATTCTACAGCTAATTTTATATTAAACTCTTTCAGTTTTTCCTTTCCATATCAACAATGGGGTATATGCAGATAGGCACACCTGCCTTAAAAAAAAACAGGTGCATTGGCTCAGATCAATACATTGATGAGAAGATCACTACATTGATAATAGAAAAATAATCAGCCGGTTCCACAATATAATTCCCCATTTGAAAGTCTCTTTTGTTTCCGGTGTCTCTGAATGGATCTATCAATAACACGATCGAGCTAGTAAATACATTCATCTGTATCAATAATATCTGGTATCTATCTCCAGAATACAGTTCAATAAATATAAAGGGGGTCGATTTACAAACCTATAAATAATATACATCACTACAATTGTGTCCTTCATTTTCCATTACACCAAGAGCTCTTCAAAGCACTTATGCAGTGTAAAAAGACCATTGTGAGCAGCCGATCGGGCCCACAGTCTGCAGTTTTTAAAAGAAGCCCTAACGGGATTGGAGTACTAATCCATAAATAATAACTCAGTTTCTAAATATGTTTGCATAGATTTGCATAGATATTTTCAGATTCACACAAATGACATAATTAAGAAGGTCTTGTCGTTTCTTGCCAGATTGTGGGGAGAAAATGGAATATTTTCACTTGCCTTTCATCTTTCTTTCTTTTTTTGCGATCTCTCTAACACATCGCAGCCAAATTAAATACAGTTTACAAGTTATCTCAGTTTGAAATGATTCTTCCAGGCACGATAGACACAGAATGGAGAAAAGAAACGATCTCTCATATTGGATCAGCTAAATTGACCTTTATTAAAATAACAACAATAACAGATGCTTGAAAATGTGGCAGATCAGTTTGTAAAATAAGTGTAAATCTATAGAAAAGCCATATGCCACTCAGTTGTAAAGAGAACTCTTTAGATGCCAGAAAGTATGAATACCCTGACATTCTGTGAAATATCTTGAAATTCTATGAAATACCCTGAAATCAAAGACTTTTATATATGACTCTTATTATTTTCTGTCTCCCTCTTGGCATGATTCTGGAAGTATCGATTTATTTGGGCATCTGATTAATTCAAGAGACATAAGGGTTTCTATAAACCTCTCGAAACTAGTAGCCCTGAAACAGAATCCCGCAATTAAAAATTGTTTACACTTAATAAATCATCTTCACTTCAGCATTGTCGTGATCGTAGCCTCTGAGCCTCCAAAACTAGAAATACCTATCTTTTGTGTCAGTGGGATTAATACAATAATCTGTTCCCCAGATATAAACTAGTGATGCAAAGGTTTTGGAGGGAGAGCTAATGGTTTTGGGGCACATCTGGGTGTGAGGGAAGCTGGGGGGGGGATCAGAGAGCATGGAGAGGGGTGGAGGCGATTGGGTTCACAAGTGAGATGCGGCATTTTGGATTACTGGAAGAATGGCTGACTTGAAATTTAGATGCAGGAGAGTCTCCTTACACCTGCTTACGTGGTTTTGGGTTGATTCAAGAGACCCGTGGATTTTCCTCTGCCTCAGAGTATGCAACGGTAGATACTAGCCTCATGTCTTCCTAAGTCCAATGTCCATACCTCGGTTTTCGATTCTGCCGAGAGCACATTTCTTCGGCTCCTTGCACCAGGCAGGCAACCGGTATGTTAAATCCCACCTCAGCTGAGAAAACAGCTTGCTGCGACCTCGTCACGCAGGAAGGGAATGGTCTCCATGTTCTGAACAATGCCGAACAGTAACGGAACCCAGTGTTGAAAGTGGGATTTGATATACTTTGCATAGAGAAAAATCAGGTGTACTAGATCCAGTGGGGTTCGGTTGACATGGGGCCCTACCGACTTGCGATCGTGGTTGATTTGAGCCTGTAAAACAGTTTCACCTTTTTAATAAAAGGATGGGTTTGATCGTAGGACCTCTGAGCCAGAAGCTATGCTGTTTCTACGGTCATGAGGCTATACATCCCTGTGGCTGACGTCTTAGGGGCAAGAAGGGCCAATTTCCTTTTCCACTACAGTTTGCTCATGGGAAACAGAATTGTCTGAGGGCTTACTTGATCACAGCTGGACCCACAATTGTATAACACATTTTTGGGGAAAGTTGGGTAGTCTAATAGCTCCTCAGGCCCGGTTTGGCAAAAATGGCGGGTCACATACTAATTGGTCCCTCAATGTGTTTTGGTGGCTCGGCCCCTTTCATGTTGGCCTGGTTGATGCGTTGGCGTAAAAGTCCATTGCATCTAAGTTCCATTTTAAACTTGAAACTTTTGAACAAATAGGCCGGCCAGGTGCTTGGGTCTCTGCCAGTCAAGTCACGTTGTAGTTAATAGGGCCAGCTCAGCTTAAATCCAAATACTTCGGTTTAATTGAGTTTTGAGGAAGAGTTGAGAAGGAATCTATTTTCTGTCATTCACACAACAGTAAGTGGCCTTTGGGGTATATCTACCTAAATCAGCAATCTTTGTGCAGAGTTAGGATTTAATATTTTCATACAGAAGTGATTGGGCGGACCGTTTGAGTTAGAGTGAAAGAAGTCCCAGTGCAAAGGGAAACGTCTCTGCATTTTTCACCACTCCCTTAAAAAAACTTGAAATAAAGGCCCTTAATCCAGATTGGGTAGATTACACCTGTAAGGTTTTGGAAGCAGAGAAAAACTTTCTTTTTACCTCTGAAATAATTAGTAGGGTCAAGGTATATGTATTTTATTACACACACATACACCCAAAAGACCGACCAGACTAAAATGCCTAATGCTCCAGCTTCAGGTATTTGCAACATTTTGATTTGAAATTAAATCAACTCCCTTTTATGAAGCTTGTTGAATTTTGCCTCCTGCAGAATAACTTTTCCTGGAAAAGAATTGTGTGCAGTTCGCTATTATTAGTAAAAATATTCCGCCACGTGTTTCTTTTTTATTCCCCAAAACAATTCAATGTCTTAAATGTTAAAAATTGATTTTTTTAAAAAAATGAAGCAAAGACTATTTTGGTTTATTTTATTTTATTGCCTAACAATTCCTCTTTTACAAATTTCTTCCTTATTATTCATGGGGGGAAAGAGGAGGTCAGTTGAAATGGACTAGATGGGCGGGGGGGGGAGTTATTTTGTTTTCTTTTTGAAGGGAGGCAACAAATAAGAAACCAGGACACAATTGCATTTTTACAGTTAAACATTTAAAGATTAATATAGGGAGAGCAATTTCTTTTTGTGCTCGTGTGCTAAAGTTTATATTGCAAATAGACTGTGACAGGGAATTCGGTTCTTGAATTGGTACTGATTCTTTTAGGATGTGTTTACCTGAGACAGTGGAAAGGGGCAAGCCCTATCCAGCTTTTGTACCCCGGTTCTACCCCTTGTACTGTGTGTTGAACAATCCCGACTAATTAAATCCCTTTCCTCCCTCATCTGCAATCGCTGTAATGGATTAGATCTCCCCTTTGCCCATAAAGATGCATTGAAAGGATACAAAAATACCCATTTTTGCTAGCCTTAACCACCATGATTGTGAACGAGTGCTTGAAGTGTTGTTGCTTTTTTACGCTAACTAATGGATGTTAAGTGGTTTTGAGAAAGCACCCCAAAGCAGAGGTCTTCCCAGTTAAGGTTCATAATCATAATGTGTTGAGTATATACTTCCCTGTTTGCTTTATTTGAACAATTTCTATCCTGTTCTGCCTACCAAAGGCACTCGAGGTGGCTTACAGACAATTAAAATATATACACATGGAATGATAAGATGTTAATATCACATTTTTTTAAAAAAAACCCAACAGAAATCCTGGGTAAACAAGGATGTCTTTAGCAGGCGCCAGAAACTTAGCAACCTGTGTCCCAACCGAATAGCTGTGGGGTAGAGTGCTTTTCTCCGCTGGGCGAGAGAGCATTTATGATTTGTTTTCTTCTCGGGATTCGGGGAGAAAATACAAGGTGTCTTCAAGGTAATTTAAGAGAGGTAGATCATCCATTGGCAATTTTAAATCCCATTTTGTACTCAAATTCAAGGCACCAAAGCATAAACGAAGGTGAATTCCCCAAATCTTTCCAGGGCATGCTTAGGAATGGATTGGGAGTCCTTTTTGGTGTTTGGGGTTAATGAGCCCCAAACGGAGGGTGGTAGTTTATTTATTTACAAAATATAGATCCCACCTTTCTGCCCTTGCAAGTTGTCCAGATTTGTTAGTTTGCAACAGAAGTGTGATCTTCTCGTATATTCTTAGCAGGGCCAGCACCATCTGAAGGGCATTGTTTACATTTTTTTAAAAAATGCCGTTTTGTTCTAGAACATTACAGTATGTGATGGGTTCTCCTTATTTCCAAACACTGCCGCTCTGAAGAACAACTGCAAAGCAGAGGAGGTGAGGCAAAAAGGGAGACAGGCAAAATAATGGACAATAATGATGATGACTGGCAAATAATACTTCGGGTTTTTGTACAGTGCTTTCAGAGTTCCAAGTGTTTTCATGTACATCTTCTCAACAGCCTTACAAAGTAGGCTAATTGTACTTCCATAATGCAAATGGAGGGTGTGAGAGAGGGGCTTACCTGGCAGAGAGGTGGACTCCTGGACCACAGCTCATTCTCTTAGCGGCCACGTCCCGCCAATTTATCATCCTTCACGACTGACAGGTCAAGACCCATCAATTAGACTTGGACTAGGTGACATGAGTTATGAGGCAGAGAAATATTTGAAGCAGTGCTGAGACGAGCAAGAGAGAGAAGAGGTTGTGGAGGCAACCGGGTGCTCATATTAATTTTATGTATTTATTTACTTGTTTGCTTAATTTATACCCCATCTCTCTCCCCAGAGTGGCTTATGTTGCTCTCCCGTTCTCCATTTTATCCTCACAACAAGCCTGTGAGGTAGGTCAGGCTGAGAGTGTATGACTGGTCCAAGGTCATCCAGCAAGCTTTCATGGCAGAGTGGGGATTCGAACCTGGAGTCTCCCAGATCTTGATCCATCCGACATCACACTGGATCTCAAAATAAGCCACCTCCCTTCAAATAATTAAAGTGGGTTGTAACCCTAAAAACACCTTCCTGAGAGCAAAGATTTAAGATGTGTGAGGCATATGTATGGCAGAATAACCATAAAGGTGAGGTATACTACAGTCAGGAGCTGGAGTCCAACTGAGTCTTTTGTTTGTGGTTTCCGCCATCTTTTTTCCTGGGAGAAGCTTTGGGCTGGTTTGGGTGCAAGAAAAAGAAGGAAACCCCCCTTTTGACTCCCCAAAGGCTATGCTGGTTAGAGTTGCCTTCACTGCCCTAGTAAATGCTGAGAGATTTTGAGGGTGATGCCTGGGGAGGGTGAAGTTTGGGGAGGATGTGATGCCGCTTTTAGCTGACACTTTAGGATTTCCCCCTAATCTCTATGGTAAAGACCACAGAGACATGGGGAAATTCCTAGAGAGTCATGATGGAACCCATTTTCCTGCCTTTCCCCCCTGCCACTCCTCAATTTCTTCGGGGTGGGGGATAGGGGTAAGGGTGAGGGTTTACGCACTGCAGGCAGACAAATGACATGCCTACTGAGGGAACATGAGGCCTACCTAGGGGGAAAAAAACCCATGCTGGACGGTGGCCATGGTGGGGACAGACAGGGCAGATGCCCACAGAAAAGCTGGTAGAATCCAATGTCTGTAAGACAGGCCGAAATTCAAATTCAAGAAAATAATTCCTTCCTTCTCAAATTTATATCTGTTATTCTTCTGTGACAGAAAAAAGGGGATCATGTTTCTAGTTGTGAGACCATTGAAACTATTAGCATCTTGCATAGGGTAAGATTGCCATGGTCACCGCCGGTGGGGGATGGCAGAATAGAGTAGCCTGCTTCAGGTTGGGAAACTCCTGGAGATTTGGGGATGGAACCTGGAGAAGACCGGGACCTCAGTGGGGCGCAATGCCATAGAGTCCACCCTCCAAAGCATCCATTTTCTCCAAGGAAACTGATCTCTGTAGTCTAGAGATGAGCTGGAATTCCGGGGGATCCCCAGGTCCCACCTGGAGGCTGGCATCCCTAAGTGAGAAACAGAAAGTGAGAAACATATTATATCATGAGGCGGGATTCATTGAGCCCAGGGCTTGGGGTCTTCTCAGTAGTAACCCCCTCCATACCTGTGTGTCTGCAGACACAGAAATCCATGTGGCAACACTGTCTGAAAAAGTGGGTGTGTCAAGGTTTGTGGGGGTTAGAGAGGAGGAAGAAATGGGCCTTTCGTTGTCTCTCTGGAGGGTCTGGGCCTGTCAGGTTGTGTTCATTTAGGGATTCTTTGGTGCTTGTAAAATCCTTTCTGTTCTCACTGAGGCCTGGCCTCTTACAGCTGCCGCTGCTTGTACATTTATTCTGGTTGCCTACGCATGCTTCCCAGCATTTCGCAACTGAAAACACGGACCCTTTTGTGTACTTGGCAACATTCTCGTTCTCGTGTCAGGGATTGCCTTCCTGAGTGTACTCAGGGCCGGATTAAGAGATGCTGAGGCCTTAAACTGTGTCAACTTTAAGAAGCACCATAGCATTATTTTAAAAAAATGTTAATTGAGTCATGTTTAGTGAGCTTTAGAGACCCCTCATGACCTGAGGTCCCTCCGCTGTAACTTATTTAGCTCGTGCATAAAATCACTTCTGAGTATACTCCCTCCCGGCCCAAAGGCTCTTCTCTTAGTGTTGCCAGCTCCCAGGTGGGCCTGGAGAGATCCAGGAATTGCAACAGATCTCCAGGCAACAGAGATCTGTTCGCCTGGAGACAGCTTATTTTGCACCCTGGGCAAGGATCCCGTGCACCCACTAATTTTCAAAAATAAATGCATTTTAGGAAGAATGAAAAACACAAATAATCAAGAAACTCCCAGAGTATGGGGCCGGGTGCAGTTTGGTGCCCCTAAGGGCCGTCCCGCTCTAGGCGATTGCCTAGTTCGCCTAGTGAGTGAGCCGGCCCTGCCTGGAGAAAATGGCTACTTTGGACCCCACTCTCCCCAAGCTCCACTCCCAAATCTCCAGGAATTTCCCAACCCGGAGCTGACAAACCTATCCTCTCTATCTGTAGCAGGCGGTATTAGTATATTCTGCAATAGCTTGCCCTTTTAGTGACGTGACCGTAACAGTCTCCTTTTTCTTTATAAAACTGAAGAAATGTGCAATATTAGGTGTGATCTTGAAATGGAACTGGTCGTACTTATTATCCAATACCCTCGACTTGTCAGCATTTCGTGTTTTGATGGGGGGGGGGGATGTTTGCGCACTAATAAGATTTGTTTAACCCTTCCTCAAAGGCAAAGTAGGGAAAGTGGTCTCCCAAGGACAGGAACCTGAACATAAAGACGTTCCCTGTTGAAGAAGGGTAATTGGAACGTTTGAACATGTGGGAAACTGGTCTGTGTAGTATCTCGGTGTCTTCCTTATGGGTCTTTGATTCACTTTGAATTGGACCCAAACAGTGATGCTGTGTGCTGTTATCAAACTTCAGCTTATTTTGGACAGTTTTCTGTCACTTCGACATTAACTTTGACTCGGATCCTATGTGTGGCTTCCACTTGCACTGTTGTCCCTCTGTTGCAGGGGCTGTTGTTCTCTGTGGATCATGTCCCACTGGCGCTAGGCACTTTCCAGCTTAGTGACAGACCCCGGTCTTGTGTGAACTGCTTGGAAGACCTTCGTGTGGAAAGGTGGCTGGGAACTATTCTACACAGATATATGTGTAATCACGGAACAGGGATTTGGACATGCTCCCAATGGCCTCTGACTTCTAACTGGGTATTTGATGTGTGCTTGAATGCCATGAAATATCGGCCTGCTTGGTGGAGGATGTGGAGGGCGTGGTCAGCTTTCCCTCCGTTCTGTTTTCCATTTTCTCTAGGGGAATTGATCTTTATATGGCGATCAGTTGCAGTACTGGGAGATCTCCAGGCCTGGCCTGGAGTTTGGCAGCCCTGACTGCATTAAGTCCTGGTGAGGGGAGAGACCCATATTGCGCTTATCTTTTTTTGGAGCCAGTTTGGTGTAGTGGTTAAGTGCACGGACTCTAATCTGGGAGAACC
>NW_015164690.1:512826-520022 GCF_001447785.1 Gekko japonicus
TTCTTCTTCTTCTTCTTCTTCTTCTTCTTCTTCTTCTTCTTCTTCTTCTTCTTCTTCTTCTTCTTCTTCTTCTTCTTCTTCTTCTTCTTCTTCCTAGGACGTAAAGCTGTTGGGGGAGAGGCCTTTTCAGTCAGGAAAATGGTACAATGGAGAAGGGCTTACCCCCCTTCCCTCAGCTCTGTGGCCCCAATCCCTGTTGGGGCTCTGTAAAGCTATTCAATAGGCCAAAAATCTGGATTTCAGTCACAGAAATCTATCATTGAATGTAGCTGAGCCTGAGGGCAGTTTGGGCAGATCTACAGCACAGTAACCATGGTTTTACTGCCCTGCAACTGTCACAAAGAATCCTGGGAATTGCAGTTTGGCGAGATTGCCGGGGAGTCCCTGTTGGACATCCCGAGCCCCCTCAGAGAACTACATTTTTAAGGTTCCCTGAGGCAGAGAAGATAAGCCAGTTGAAGTCCATCTCGGGGGACGCTTCCTTTTTAATGTAAGCACGCGTACTCCTAACTTCGATCTTTTCGCTGAGGCAAATGTTGTTGTTCCTGCTTCCTGGGATGCCAGCCTCCTGGTGGGACCTGGGGATCCCCTGGGATTTGAGCTCATCGCCAGACTACAGAGATCAGTTCCCCTGGAGGAAACGTATGTTTTGGAGGGTCGCATTGTACCACGCTGGGATCTTTTCCTCCCTCAGGCTCAGCCCCCGAAACCTCCAGGAGTTTCCCGACCTGGATCCGGGAACCCTACCCCCCCCCACCCCGCTCTGGTGGTCAAGGGGGACCTGGCAACCCTACATGCTTCTGATAGGGAGATGTCTGCGGCTGGCCTTGAAATCAGGGTCACCATCCTCCAGGTGGGGCCTGGAGATCTTCTAGAATTACAACTGATCTTCCCTGGTACAAAATGGCTGCTTTGGACAGTATGGTATTATACCTTGCTAAGGTTGCTGGATAGTTGGCAGGCAGGAGATGGGGGGGAGTGTGCTTATTGGGGGGGGGCGACAGTCTTTGTTGCCATGTGGTTTCCATAGTGTTTCTGGGTAGGCGTTGCTCCGGCGCGATGCCAAAGCTTCCAGGTCTCACCGGCAAAGACGTCGTCACATTTTGTCGGCCCGCTTCCACCCTTCGACCAAATGAGTGGTGGCGGGCAGTGTTCCCTCTAAGCTGAGTTAGTGTGAGCTAGCTCACAGTTTTTTAGCCTCCGGCTCAGACATTTTTGTCTTGGCTCAGGAAGGATGGTTCCAGAGCAAGCTAATTTATGCAGTAGCCAAATCGCTCGCTCACAAAGTAGCTCACAAAGTAGAATTTTTGCTCACAAGACCCCACAGCTTAGAGGGAACATTGGTGGCGGGCATTGGAAAGGATTACCAGTCGTTTGCCCGCCATTGGCGGACATCTGGTAATCCCAGTAGTTGCTCTCCAAACCCCACCTTCCCCAGGCCCCAGCCACAAACCTCCAGGGATTTCTCAAGCCGGTCTTGGGAAACCTGCCCTGAATGGACACTTGCTGCCATAATAAATCTAGGAAAGGCTGTGGTTAAAGATTAGGTGTGTTTTGAAACCTGTCCGCCAGTTTTTGAGAGCTACCCTTTGTGAGGGGCTGGTTAAAGGAAACGTACACTTAAACACGATCATCTGGCTGCCCGAACAGACTGATGAATACATGTAACTAACACTTCTCTCCTAGCACGTTCATTAATTTACTGTGTTGATGTCTTCTGAGGGACTTGCACAAGGTCACGTGAGAAGCCTGTAGCAGAGAAAGGGAGATAACCTTAACATTTCTCTCAGACCAGTGTCTCTCGTGTCTGTGTTTTCTGTATTTCACTGTAGAGCCTTAATTAAAACAAAATGGAGTCCAAGACTTGGTCCAGCTACCCTGTTTCCCCGAAAATAAGACCTACCCCCAAAATAAGCCCTAGCAGGATTTCTATGCATTTGTGGTATAAACCCTAGTGTGTCTAATTGAGAAAAAATAAATATAAGACAGTGTCTTATTTTCGGGGAAACACGGTAGTGTTTCAGGTGCATTTGTTCCTGCCAACCTAGCAGTTCGAAAGCAAGAAATTGCAAGTAGATAAATAGGTACCACTTCAGTGGGAAGGGAACAGCGTTCCGTGCGCCTTGGTATTTAGTCATGCCGGCCACATGACCACGGAAACGTCTTCGGACAGCACTGGCTCTTCGGCTTTGAAACGGAGATGAGCACCGCAACCCTAGAGTCGGACTCGACTGGCTTTCGAGCAAGGGAACCTTTACCTATACCTTTACGAATACAAAGGAGATTTCAGATGGCACATTATAAGGTGGTCAAATGGAATGTAATCTTGTGTTTCTGAAGCCATTTTCAGATCTTCAGGGCACCCTTTCCACATATGCTCATCCGCAGAAGAATCTGCGCACACGTGCTGTGGAATACCATTGTGCTGCAGAGGATTCTGGGACGTATACTGTGGACCACATTCACACTAGATACCAGCCTGCCCTGTAGGACCTCACCCCTGCTTCATAGACATTGAAACCATGGTCTCCAAGAACACACCCAACACTCTTCTTGAGGGGTGAGATCAGTCATGGCTCACAAGCTGTCTTTCTGGGAAGCCTGCCCGCCATTTCTGATTTTTCTTCTCATCGAGGAGCTGCTGAGAACCTTCTGGAGAATCCCAGCTGTCTTTGGAGCACAGATGAAAAGCCGTTGATAGAGGAAGCAGCTAAGACAGTGTTAAGTATCCAGGGGTGTGTTCGCACCTACCTTTTCAAACACCAGTAGCTCACATTAACTTCAGCAGCGGGGTCTCGATTGGCCGCACGGCCATTTCAGCGAGGATTAAACTACCGCCGTTTCTCTTCATTTTGCCTTCATACTGAGTGGGAAAGCAGTGACTGTCCCTTAGCACCAAGTAAGAGAGTTTCCGACTCGGTACCTAGCTATGTCTGTGTAGGACAGCAGACGTCGTTGTGTTCCACTCTGGAAGGGGCTGTACAGTCCCTTCCTCATGATCCAGGAGTACATGCCTGAATTTCGTAGCAGTCATTTAACACCAAAACTATCCCATGTCAAATTGCCCCTCTGTTTTCAGTGGCAGCCCCACGATTATGAAACAGCCTCCCCGGGGAGGTACGCATGGCCCCCTCACTATCGACCTTCGGGAGGCAATTGAAGCCGGTTTTATTTAGGACTGTGTCTGACTGATTTAGGAGTTGCGGTGGCTCAAGTGGTTAAGACACTGAACTGCAGGCTGTGGAAGGTCGGTAGTTCAGCAGTTCGAGACCCGGGTTGCCGCGTGACGGAGTGAACTCCCGTCTCTAGTTCCAGCTCCTGCCAACCTAGCACGGAAACGTCTTTGGGCAGCGCTGGCTCTTCGGCTTTGAAATGGAGATGAGCACCACAACCCTAGAGTCGGATTCGACTGGCTTTCGAGGAAGGGAACCTTTACCTGACTGATTTGTTTTTTATTTATCGCCTGTCTTAATTGGAGGTTTTAAATTGTGACCTTTTATGTGTTTTTATCACTGCTGTTTTATATATAGATTCAGGTGAGTAGCCGTGTTGGTCCGAAGCAACAGAACAAAGTTTGAGTCCAGTGGTACCTTTAAGACCAACAAAATTTAATTCTGCATATAAACTTTCATGTGCATGCAGGCTTTTTCAGATACTATATATATATATACACACACACACACACACACACACACACACACATACCCTGTTTCCCCGAAAATAAGACCTACCCCCAAAATAAGCCCTAGCAGGATTTCTATGCATTTGTGGTATAAGCCCTAGTGTGTCTTCTCGAGAAAAAATAAATATAAGACTGAGGGCTCATTTTATCATATGTGGTGGACTTGTGAGAAAGCTGTAGACTTTTGGACAAAAGTCCACAATGAAATGCAAAAAATACTGAAATGTTCTTTTAAAAAAGCACCGGAAATTCTGCTTTTGGGACTCAAAATGGAAGAAGTCAATACGACTAAAAAAACTTTACTCTGGTACCTGATAGTGACAGCGAGAATGATTTATGCTCAGTTTTGGAAGACAGAAAAGGTACCAGAGGTTGAAGAATGGATACAAAAAGTTCTGTTCATGGCACAAATGGATAAGATTACAAAAAAACTGAATAACAAAGAAGACGATGAGTTTTTTGGAGAATGGAATGACTTTAAAATTTATCTGGAAAAGAACTGGGATGTGAAACAAAACTTAATAAATTTATTTAGTAGAGGTAGTAAACCCGTGGTAAACTGCCAGTGTGAATGCCCCCAATTGCTTGACGTAGTATGTTTCTCATTCAAGTGCCATGAATGTTGATTGTGATAATGTAAAAAGGTAAAGGTAAAGGTTTCCCTTGCTCGAAAGCCAGTCGAGTCCGACTCTAGGGTTGCGGTGCTCATCTCCGTTTCAAAGCCGAAGAGCCAGCGCTGTCCGAAGATGTTTCCGTGGTCACATGGCCGGCATGACTAAACACCGAGGCGCACGGAACGCTGTGACCTTCCCACCGAAGTGGTACCTATTTATCTACTTGCAATTTCTTGCTTTCGTTAATGTAGCTGCTACTAATAACACTAGGGATAATATCCCCTCAAAAGGTATTGGGGCATTAGAACAGCCCAGGAGGAAGCCAAATGCGATGGTTCATCTTGCACCCAGCTAGCGGTGATGATTATGGGTGTTAAAAGTGGATCTTTCTCCACACCGTTTCAGTACATGCTGGTTGGATCTGAACTAATTGGTCTCGGTGGAGCTCATGGCAGGGGCTGCTTGGCTTGGAACAGGATGGCAGTGGCACGAGAGGAGACAATAAAACGACACCTATCGTCATCACTGGCCTGGCCTGAGCCAAAAAGTGTTGCCCCCACTAGTGGGCCTCATCTTGGCTTCCTCCTCACTGCCTCCTTGGTGGTGGCCCATCGGGACCTTTCCCATTATATTAAAGAGCCAATCCGCCCCCGAAAGATACCCTCATCGGCTGAGTCACGCCATCAGCCCAAATAATCCCAGAGCCTGCTCTCGCCTGGGAGGGAAGTCAACATGGATTAGATACACTTTAATGTACTGCGGTGGCTCAAGTTGTTAAGACGCTGAACTACAGGCTGTGGAAGGTCGGTAGTTCAGCAGTTCGAGACCCGGGTTGCCGCGTGACGGAGTGAGCTCCCGTCTCTAGTTCCAACTCCTGCCAACCTAGCCATTCGAAAGCAAGAAATTGCAAGTAGATAAATAGGTACCACTTTGGTGGGAAGGGAACAGCGTTCCATGCGCCTCGGTGTTTAGTCATGCCGGCCACATGACCACGGAAACGACTTCGGACAGCGCTGGCTCTTCGGCTTGGAAACGGAGATGAGCACCGCAACCCTAGAGTCGGACTCGACTGGCTTTCGAGCAAGGGAACCTTTCCCTTTAATGTATTTTTGCCCTGACCTGGATAGCCCAGGCTCGCCTGGTCTTGTCCGATCTTGGAAGCTAAGCAGGGCTGTCCCTGGTCAGTATTTGGATAGGAAACCAGCCAGGAAGTCCGGGGTTTCTACACAGAAGCAGGAAATGGCAAACCACCTCTGAACATCTCTTGCCTTGAAAATCCCACAGGGTCACTTGTGGTTGGCCCAAAAAAAAAAAAAAAAAATAGACCCCCCCCCCCCCAACCAAAACCTTTCATTACACTTACTTTCACATGATCAGGGTTGTTTAAAAGCAGATAATACTCTTTCAATGCATGCTTATGCACCAAGTGAAAATTCTAAACTTGAGTTCACAGCTGTGAGTATAGAATCAGTGGGATTGAGTCTGGGGTATTTAGTTCAGTACCTGGAGTAGTAAAGTCCGTTGTATGCTGGGAGGCAATTTAGAAATGATAAATAGCAACATTGATCTTGTGTGTACTCCACACCCCGGGACAGATTTAACAAGTCTCCAGTACTTAAAAATGCAGGACCTCTGTCTCGATGTAGATCATAAACCCATTGGGCTCTCTGTGTGGAGATGAGATAGTAACGTTGCTCGAAGGTGGCAGAAAATGTGATTCTGGCTACCGAGCAGGACAGAGTGGCGAGTCATAGCCTGCTACACTGTCTAGCCCTGCCAGGAAATTGCTTTTGATCAGTGATTCTTCTTTCAGGGTTCTTATCTGCACTGGTATCTGTGGTGGAGGAACCCCTGAATACCTGCCACAGAACCTTGGCCTGCTGCTGAGGATTCTGGGTACTCGGTTTGCCAGGTCTGGGTTGGGAAATACCTGGAGATTTTGGGGTAGAGCCTGAGGGGAGGGATCTCAGCAGGGTATGATGCCATAGAGTGCACCCCCCAGAGCAGCCGTTTTCTCCAGATTAACTCCAGATCTGTTGTCTGTAGACCAGTTGTAATTCCAGGATGTCTCCAGCCACCACCTAGAAGAATATACCATTTCTGGGTATATTCGAGGCTTTCAATTGCCCCCACATTGACTGAGGGGGCACCCCAGAACACATCCAACACCTTCTCTGGAACTCCAGATTGCTGGGGAAGTTAAGGAAAAGCAGACAAGGTGGTTTCGGGGAACTAATTCAGATCTTCTCTGAAAAGGTTCCAAGGAATGCCAGGATCTGAAATGCAGGGCTATTTTTGGGCAGGAACGCACAGGAACGGAGTTCTGGCTGGCTCCCAAGTTGGCCACGCCCAGCAGGAATTAGCATAATAGGCCACACCCAACAGCAGAAACTCATTAGGATTGGCTACATTAGGGATGTGTGGCCTAACATGCAAAGGAGTTCCTGCTACAAAAAAAGCCCTGGGTAAACAGAATAAGAAGCAAAAGGTGGGTGTGGCTGGATGAGCACACTTCTGGTAACACGGGGGTGTGGCCTAATATGCCAATGAGTTGTGCTGTCAGGGTGTGGCCTAATATGCTAATGAGTTTCTGCTGTTGGGTGTGGCCTATTATGCTAATGAGTTCCTGCTGGGCTTTTTCTACCAAAAAAGCCCTGCTGAAATGTATTGCTTTGGAACCGAGGGCAGTCAGTGCGGGTCAGCAAAAAAGTTTGTTGGAGGGCCACTTTGAGGAGGGAGAGGGGATGGGCAGCTGAGGCCCATACCCTATCCTATAACTGAGGGGACATTTATGTAATTTATGGGGTACAGTCTGATGCCAGCTTCTTCCAGGATCCTGTGGAGCCAGGAGCTGCCAAGGTGCATAGGAAACTCTGTTTCAGTGAGCTCAGAAGGGAAAG
>NW_015164690.1:520240-525551 GCF_001447785.1 Gekko japonicus
GCAATGTTCCCTCTAAGCTGTGGAGTCTTGTGAGCAAAAATTCTACTTTGTGAGCTACTGGCATTAAAGTTGTGAGTGAGTGATTTGGCTACAGCATAAATGAGTTTGCTCTGGAGCCCTCCTTCCTGAGCTAAGACAAAAATGTGTGAGCCGGGGGCTAAGAAACTGTGAGCTAGCTCACACTAACGCAGCTTAGAGGGAACACTGCTCACAGGGTGTCTGTTGTGGGGAGGGGGAGGGGAAGGGGAAGGAGTTTGTAAGCCGTTCTGAGACTCCTTTGGGTAGTGAAGGGCAGGGTATAAATCCAATCTCCTCCTCCTCCTCCTCCTCCTCCTCCTAAATCTGTCACGAGAAATTTTGTTTCATTGGGGCGAAAACAAGACATCATCACACATTATTGGTTTGCACCATGCCCAATACCATTGGGTTGTAGGCCTTTCGTAACTTGGGCATGGCGTGCTGTCTCTGGAATGAGCTTCTTTTCCATGCAAAGCCTAATTGGGGTGAGTTTTCCCATCGCTCTTTGCCTCTGAGTGTGTTTCCTGTTGCTGGAACCGCCGCCTGGTGGGAATGGGCAGTAGAGTTTACCAATTAAGGCAGAACTGCATGTAGGCTTTGGTGTGCAGACCTCCATCTGGGTGTCCGCAGCATATGGTTTTTAAAAGATCACATCCCGGACAGTTTCAAAGGGTAACCATGCTGGTCTGCTTCAGAACCGCTAGATTCGAATCCAGGAGCTCCGTAGAGACCAACAGGATTTTCGGGGTATGAGTTTCCGAGACTCGAAGCGGCTCTGACTCTTGAAATCTCGTTCCTCGAAAATTTGTTGACTTCTAAGGCTGTGGTGGCTCAAGTGGTTAAGACACTGAACTGCAGGCTGTGAAAGGTCAGTAGTTCAGCAGTTTGAGACCCGGGTGCCGCATGACGGAGTGAGCTCCTGTCTCTAGTTCCAGCTCCTGCCAACCTAGCAGTTTGAAAGCAAGAAATTGCAAGTAGATAAATAGGTACCACTTCGGTGGGAAGGGAACAGCGTTCTGTGCGCCTTGGGGTTTAGTCATGCCGGCCACATGACCACGGAAACGTCTTCGGACAGCGCTGGCTCTTCGGCTTTGAAACGGAGATTAGCACCGTAACCCTAGAGTCGGATTCGACTGGCTTTCGAGCAAGGGAAACCTTTAAGGTGCTACTGGTCTTGAATGTAGATGCTTCCGACAGGTCAAGTTGCCCACTTTTGAAGACTGACTGGGCTCCTGTGTAGGGTTGCCACCTTCCAGGTGGCCCCTGGAGCTCTCCCACTATTACAGTTGATCTCCAGACAATCAAGATAATAGAATCGTAGAATCCTAGAGTTGGAAGGGACTTCCAGGGTCATCTAGTCCATTCCCTTGCACAATGTAGGAAATTCACAAATACCCCCCCACACACCCAGTGACCCCTGTTCCATGCCCAGAAGATGGCAAAAAAGAGAAAAGAACAAATCTCCAGGATCCCTGGCCAAACTGACCTGGAGAACAATTTCTTCCTGACCCCAAAGTGGCGATCCCCATTTCCCTGGACGTGTAAGGAAGGGCCACAAGAACTAAGCACTGAGGCAACCCTTCCTGTTCTCCCTCTCACGATCTGCCTAAATTCACAGAATCAGCATTGCTGTCAGATGGGCATCTAGCCTCTTCTTAAAGACCTCCAAAGGAGGAGATCAGGTCCCCTGAGGAAAATAGCTGTGTGGGAGGGTGGGCT
Source organism: Gekko japonicus (assembly GCF_001447785.1). Classification (NCBI taxonomy): domain Eukaryota; kingdom Metazoa; phylum Chordata; class Lepidosauria; order Squamata; family Gekkonidae; genus Gekko; species Gekko japonicus. The sequence goes on from NW_015164690.1 coordinate 521,978, forward strand.
CCCTCTAAGCTGTGGAGTCTTGTGAGCAAAAATTCTACTTTGTGAGCCACTGGCATTAAAGTTGTGAGCGAGCCATTTGGCTAGTGCATAAATCAGTTTGCTCCAGAGCCCTCCTTCCTGAGCGAAGACAAAAATGTGTGAGCCGGAGGCTAAAAAACTGTGAGCTAGCTCACACTAACTCAGCTTAGAGGGAACACTGGTGGGCTCTATGGCATTATACCCTGCTGCGGTTCCCCCCTTCCCAAACCCTGCCCTCTCCAGGCTCCACCCCCAAATCTCCAGGTGTTTCCCAACCCAGAGCTGGCAACCCCACTCCTGTGCATCTAACAGGAGCACGAAATGCCGAAATTAAGCAGGTGAAACTTTCGTGGCATGAAGAACCAGTGCAGTGAAGAAAGTTTCGCCTGCTTCCCAGTACTGGAGCTGCCCTTCTGGACCGGACCGTTGATCCACCCTGTCCATCTATCCTTTCATAGAACCCAGGCAGGAGCTTCATCTTCTCCCCCATTTGGTGCCTGCATTTCATTTCCAGAGGTACACCGCCTGCGAACACAGAGGTTGCCTTTAACTATCATGGCTAATAGCCATTAATAGGCCGCGGAATTTGTCTCGTCTCTTTTAGAAACCACTTAAGTGAGCCGCCGTCCTGACATCTTTGCAGTAGTGAATTCCATAAGTTAATTACCCGCAAAGGATCTTTTGTCTCTCCTGAATCTGTGTCTCTTAATATCTGTGCGTCTGGCTACTGTTGAAGAAACAGGAGAAAGCCCAATTAAAAACAATAAAAACATTGGCAATTTAACGGATGCATTACGTTTGAGCTCTGGAGGGGGAGCAAACAGATATCTCTGATTTTTCCTGGTTGTTCGGCTCGAGATGCTTCAAGACCACAGTATGGGATGCTGGGAAATTCTGGCCGCTGCTGCATGGTTGTGTACCCAAAACTGCCTAGATGAAATGGACATGTTCGCACATTTCTGTGCGTACTGCAGCAAAGCTCAGTTTTAGCCTTGAATTCCCCCCACCCTTTGGAATATCACGATGTTGAGTGATTTCGGTCAGGTGGTGTCTGCAATAAAGGCCTCTGCTTAGCTCTACGGGAAGAGATCTGTTATGCTGTAGGGGACGGCGAGGCTCTAGAAGACTCCTTATGACGGGAGTGGGCAGAACTGATGGACTACTGACTGTTTTCCAATGGACTGCCTTGTGGTTAACTGGTTTCGGGACTCTCGCAAAGGAGACTGGAGTGCATAGATTTCGACCGGCTCCAGCATGAATTCAAAGGGCATACGCGAGACTGGGTAACGCAGAGCGGTGATGCTTTTGCAGTTCAGGGATCCTGAGTAAGCACTCTTCCTTCGTACATTTAAAATGTGCCAGAGGAGTCTAATTAAAGAAAGAAAGAAAAAAAAAACCCAGAGGTTCGAGCGAAACAATAAATAGATTGTGACTCAGTGGAACAGCCTCTGCTTGGCATGCAGAAGGCCCCAGGTTCAGTCCCTGGCATCTCAGGTTGAAAGGACCAGGCAGTAGGTGATGTGAAAGACCGCCACCTGAGACCCTGGAGAGCCATGCAGTGAGGCTGTAGCTCAGTGGCAGAGCCTCTGCTTGGTATGCAGAAGGTCCCAGCTTTGATCCCCAGCATCTCCAGCTGAAAGGACCAGGCAGTAGGTGATGGGAAAGACCTCCACCTGAGACCCTGGAGAGCCATGCAGTGAGGCTGTAGCTCAGTGGCAGAGCCTCTGCTTGGCATGCAGAAGGTCCCAGCTTTGATCCCCGGCATCTCCAGCTGAAAGGACCAGGCAGTAGGTGATGGGAAAGACCTCCACCTGAGATCCTGGAGAGCCATGCAGTGAGGCTGTAGCTCAGTGGCAGAGCCTCTGCTTGGCATGCAGAAGGCCCCGGGTTTGATCCCCGGCATCTCCAGTAAAAAGGACCAGGCAATAGGTGATGAGAAAGAGCGCTCTTCCTGAGACCCTGGAGACCCCCTTCTAGTCAGAGTAGACAATACTGACTCTAATGGACCAAGAGTCTAATTCCGTATAAGGCAGAGTCATGTGTATTTGTAAGTCAGACTGGCATCACTGATTGGCGGCATGGTTTTCAGGCATGGCACAAGATTTGTGAGAGCAGCAGGGTCCATTGGACCAGGGGTGATACAGTCAGTCAATCCTATACCAGTCCCTGAATTTTGTATATTCTTTGAAGCTGGGAGCTGGGAGCATCCCAAAGACAGAAACATCGAAGTGGCGGTCCTCTCCCAGCTTGTGATGTGAGCTCTCCCCAAGCTTGGGAAGGGGTAGCATATAAATATTTAAAACAGATCAATAACATAATCACTTAAAAAGAAAGGAAATGACATGTGGGTGGAGCTTCGTACAAAAATCAACCTTGAATCCTGTCGATTGGGGATAGAACTCACGAGCTTAGACCCTGAGCTTTTAGATCAGAAGAGAATCGGATTTGTGATTTCACACACATCCTGTTACTCCCAAAATGAAGAAATAGTGAGGGGAAATAAAGGCTTGCAAGAACGGGTCCTCATCTGCGGTGGTGATTCTGAGGTTAGGTAGGAGCTTGGGCTATCCGGGCGACAATAACTGTCCGTCCTGATCAATAATACATAATGAACACCGCATCATTAAATAATTCATCGGCAGCAAATAATTTCTGTGCCCCGAGGAGGGGAAGAAAAGCCATCTCTTTAGTGCCCCGGTGGGCCAGCCTTGTGGTTTGCAGTGATTAATTAGTTTTATTTCCTAATTAGCCCCCTATCCTGCTGCCCCTCAATAGAGGATTCCCATGCAGAAAAACTAGCTTTGATTTGGCAAGAAAGAAACGACAACAATAGTTATAACTCTGTGGCTAGTATGAACATAATTCCTTCCTTCCTTCCTTCCTTCCTTCCTTCCTTCCTTCCTTCCTTCCTTCCTTCCTTCTGTTCTCGTCTTTCATCACAACTCCTTTTCTCCCTCTTTGGATCCCTTTTGTTTGTATGGCTTCTTCATTTATTTGCTTTTTAGCTTGTTTTCTAATTTCCCCCCATCTTTTTCGTGATTAAAAAAAAATTTCTCAGGGCCAGTCCGATCTTATGTGTTGATCTAAACCCCTTTCATGCCACATTTCCGCCCAATCAAGGTCTATCTGGTGGTGATTTTATTAAAAATATACTGACGAAAGCCACCAACCCTCTCCGCCGCCCCAACCCTCTACGCAACCCTCCCTTTCCCCCAAATCCCCAGCTTTGGAGCTCTTCAAAAAAGTCAGCACTTTGGTGTTTCGATTCCTAATTTCCAGGAGTGCTGATCGTGCGGGGAGCATTTGGAAAGGGAGAGAACATTCCCCTAAGAATTTCCCAAAATATAACAAATCAATAGCCCAGTGCGGCCGTATCTCCTCTGGTACATTCTGCTGTTTCTTTCCTTGGAGTGGATCCTGCATTGCCAAGTCCTCTACCAGAAAGGACCTGACATTTTGAAAAGCCAGAATTTAGACTGTGTATGTCTCTACCTCGGTTTAGTGTCTCTTCCGTCACTTAATGAATCGATCTGAATAGTAGCAAAAAAAATATCTT